>NW_022436973.1:3541435-3594953 GCF_009761245.1 Sapajus apella | reverse complement strand
ATATCTCACACACACACACACACACACACACACACACACATATATATATATTCTATTATGTATATATGTTCCATATTTCTCTAGGCTTATCATTATTTGTTTGCTTCTAAGTTTCAAAGTTCTTTTTCCTTTATCTTTGAATGCTTCTGAATTCCTACGATCTTTTCTCTTCTGATACACATAGTTTTTTGCAGAAAATCTGTCATTTATCACTTTTACCATGAGTCTTTAATAATTCAAAAATTGAAGCAATAATGTATCTTTTAATATTTTCCCTTATCTATCTTTCCTGATGTTAGATTGTTTCACTTAGTGTATGTTTAATTTGATTTCACAAATTCTATGTGTCTTCTAGAAGGTTAATCAGAAATATTCTCAACTTTCTATATGTAAGAGTTTTTCTTTGATTCCTGGGAACTGGTAAAATGTAGACGTTTGCTCTTGAGCCCATTTGATGAGCGTGTTTCTCAGGCGTGGATTGCTTTCACAGGAGATTGGAAGAGAAATTTTACCCGATCCCTTTGTTCTTCTCTCTGCTTCTCTCCGGTTTTTCTCTCTGGTTCTTGATTCTGCTCTTTGTCCTTCTCTCAGGGCTGTCTCTTTATACTTGTACAATTGCTGAGTTTTTATATAACCATTAAAAGTTGTTGACATAGAAAAGGCAAAGACCAAACTGGTTCTCTGAGGGGATTTTTGGTTGTTGTTTATTTTGTAGATGGAAATGTAATTTTGGGCTTGTTTCAATGGAATGTAGTAACCAGAAGAAGCCCTGTGTTCCAGAGTGTGAACTCCAGAGTTCCCCTCTTTTGAGATATGCCCTTTAGCCCATGCCACTCTGGCTGCTGATGTATAATGCAAAAATTAGATTATCAGCATCCATTGGTCTGTCTCAGTTTTGTCTTATATTATCCACATGCCATGTAAGTACATGTATAATGGATAGAAATAGCAAGGTAGAACTTAGTTTTAATTACTGTGACTTATATTAGTATTTGCCTCATGTTTTCTATTTAGCTAATGACCCACAGATGCTCCTTTCATGTTATTTGAATTTTAGAAATTTGTCTGTGCTATCTTTCACTTCGAAGTGCAATCATCCACCTGAGTCATGCCTCTTGCCATGTTCCACTCAGTAGATGTTAAAAATTAGTCTCACAATCAACAATGTGTGTTATACTTTGAAATACATTTTACAACCATAAACATCTACTTTTTTTCTGAGCATTATATTTGGTGAAAAGCTTTAGAAGTTAGTTCTTCTGTCATCCAAACAAGCAGGCTTTCAATAAAAAACACCTAAGGAGAAGTAAGGCATCACCATGTTTCTTTCTTGAAAAACAAGATGTTATTTGATCAAAGATTTTTAAATTGACCCTAAGCTTCTTCAATAATTATTAAATACCCAGTTGCAAAGAGAATGTATGAATGTCTGTCTAACTCTGGGAAGCTTGGTGTCATAGGGAAAATTCTACTTTCTGTCTTGCTGCATTCTAAGGCAGAACACACTGATGGCCAGAGGGAATCTGGCTGCATTCCAAACCCATTCCTCTAACTTCCAAAGCAGAGAGGACACACTCTACTTCCAATAGTCCATCCAAAAATGGTGGGACCATGGCTGATAAGAATTATCTCAAATTCATCAGAAATGAACACACACTTGCTAATGACCCACTTCCTTCCCCTCCATGTGTCCCTGCAGAGGAAGAAGGCAAGAGAGAGCGAGACCCTTGGCTCAGCTTCAGCCTTTCCCCTTTTTCCTTTCCCAAATACCCTCTCCTCTCACTCCATTAGCATTCTTGATTCTTGAATTCCCATCAAGTTTTCAGGGGAAGGGTAAATACTACTTCTTGCACTTTTTGTTGGCGAATAAACTGATGCTATCTCCCTTTCATTGTTCTACCCAGCGTCCGGTTTGGACTTAACTGAGGGCAGTGATGAAGGTGAGCATCCAGTTATGTCCCATGTCCTTTGAACAACTGTCATTGCACAGTCAAACCATTTTGCAGACTGTTTATGCTTACTTGAACTATTAGTAGTAAACTCACTGCATTACCCCCAGTGAGAGTCACTGAAGGCATTCAAAAATATGCAAAAACAAAAATCAAACTCATAATAAAAATAAACCCCACAATGTCCTCAATATATTGATTAAACTTTCTGTATGACTATAGACATGGAGGAGAAGAAATCAACTCAGAGAGAGAAATAGGCGCTAATAAACTGCTTTCCCAGCAGTGACAATGGTTGTGCCTTATCATGTGAATAACAACATACTAAAGTTGAACTGTCATACTATTAGCATATAGTAGGTGCTCAATAAAATATTTGTGTCAGTACCATATTTGCAGTAGACTTGCCCTTCTAGGTAACTGGGTCTAAAGGATAAAGTGCATCTAACTTAGAACTGAGGAGAGGTAAATTGCACTCTTTAGGTTATGGAAATATTTTTAAGTAAACTCTTTCTTTTGGAATTATCTTTGACTTACAAAATAATTACCTGAGTACAGATAGTTCCATATATTTCTAACTCAGTTTCCCCTAATGTTACCATCATATATTAACATGGTTTATTTGTCAGACTAAGAAACCAACATTGGTACTTCACTGTAATTCCAGATTTTATTTAACTTTATTTCAATTTTACTAGCTTTTCTATTTTTTGGTTTATTTTTTTGGCAGGGGGGATCAAATCCAGACTGCCACACTGCATTTTGTCACCATATATCCATTGACTACTCTGGTTAGTGACAGTTTTTTAGTCTTACTTTATTTTTCATAATCTTGACCATTTTGAGGAATAATGGTAAGATGTTTTGTAGAATACCCCTCAATTTGGGTTTTCCTGATGTTCCTTATGGCTTGACTGAGGTTATGAATTTTTGGATAGACTACCGCAAGTTTACATGATATCCACATGATATCACTGATGATGCTAACCTTTATCACTCGGTTAAGGTACTGTCTGCCAGGTTTCTCCACTGTGCAGTTATTATTTTTTCCTTTTAAGGAATAATTTTTAGTTTTGATATATTATAATTTCATTTAGCAAGTCCTTATATATAAATCAGGAAATGGTTCTTTATTGTGAAGTGAAAAAGAAAAAACAGAAAAGAAATGTCTTGCTGGAATCTTGGAGAAAGTTTAGTCAGTACTTGACTTTTGGTATCAAAATCATCCAATCCTTGAAGAATCTGAAAGAGATTGAGATCCTATCGGAGAGCCTACTCCATGTGACTTCTCTCCAAGCTCTTGTAATGAGCACAGGTTCTGCACAACACCTTCTGTGGGCTCTGAGGAGAAGTCCCTCCACCCCAGCCCAGACCTTTTCCATGTTCTTCTGTTTAACATTTCTAATCGTCCTCTCTCTAACTTTCCATTCTGCTCTCTGACAAGCAAGGCCCCACCTCCCCATGTTGTGTCCTCTGTCACAGATCCTCAGTCACTACTGTCTAGTTCGTAAGCTTCATAGAGGGCAGAAGTGGGCAGAGTTTATCAGATGCTGAGATTGTGGGAGAAAAAGGAAAGTGGCCGTCTTTTTGGCCTGATCTCTGGATGAAGTATCTACAATACAATTAGACCTTTCACAATGAGGAAATTACAACTTCTGCTAGCATATTTCCTATTTTTCATGATGTTTGAAGAGGATGTCTCCTTATCCATCTTGAATTACTATATACTATCTTTATTTCTATTAATGTGGTATTGTTAAACCAATTTCCAAAAGTGGAGGACAGAGGTTGTAGGGGTTAAAATGAATCCTTCTGTTTTACATACGTCTTGGGCTAAATATAATTATTAAAATATGTTTTGTTTTGTTTTGTTTTTTGAGATGGAGTCTCACTCTGTGAGGATTGTGTGAGGCATAATCTCGGCTCACTGTAGTCTCTGCCTCCCAAGTTCAAGCTATCCTCCCAGCTCAGCCTCCCAAGCAGCTGGAACAGGCATGCACCACCACGCCCAGATAATTTTTGTATTTTTAGTAGAGACAGGGTTTCACCGTGTTGGACAGGCTGGTCTCAAACTGCTGACCTCAAGTGATATGCCAGCCTTTGTCTCCCAAACTTCTGGGATTACAGGAGTGAGCCACTGTACCTGGCCAAAATACATTAATTTTACTTTTAAGAAAAATCCAGGAATAGCAGGATTTCAGATTTCTGCTTAAACTGATAAATACATAGTTTTGGGTTTCTTGCTAGGTATCAAAAAATTACTGGAAAAAAATAAGTGAACTTTTGAAATTCCAAAAACCATAAGTCACATACAAATGCTTAAAGCTTCCAGTTATAAAAGACTGTTCGCATATCAGAGTTAACCTGTTGAGCCTCAGATTTGCCTCCAGTACAGGGATGGTATTCTGCAACACCTATAGACTTTGTGGAGGAAAGGCTTTGTAACATCAATATTCTACACATAAGCAAAATATTATACACCTATTGGTGAAAAAACAGTAAGGTGAGAAAAGTCTCAGTGAATATAATCCATGTCTATTACTTGGAAAATATCTGTGCACTCTAAATAAATTTCAATGTAATAAGACTAGACACCCCAATATATTGGAAAATATAAAAGGGGACATAACAGCGATGAATGAAAGATGGATAAAACAACAGATGGACACAATTTCTCTGCTTATATACATATCATATCTAATTGGATGATGGTATTGTTACTGTGAACTTATAAGCACAAAGTGAGTCTTTTTAGAAGAGAAACCACGTATAGAAAGAGAAATCTTTTAAATAGACTGCCCCCCAAAAAGAAAACAAAAACGAACACAGAACCTCAACTTTTTCAACAGAATTCGGTGGCAGGTGAGGGAGACAGAGGGAATAATAAAGAACAAAAAATTCACATATGATAATATGTCACCACAGTGAGATACATGAGATCCAAATCATTCAATTGTAAAATGTACATTCATGGTGTTATTAATTTACTAAAACATGTAACACAGTATTTTGGGGAGCTCTGTACTGTCTAAAATCATAAAATATAGTGAGGCCTATAAAATATCTTTACACTATCTAAAATCATAAAAGATAGTGTAAAGTATACAGAAGAACACAATTGAAAGATACTTGAACTGAAAAGTCCCAAAAGATCACAAGGGGTCTAATCCTAACCACAACCCACTTCTTATAAAGAATAAGAGCTTTAACCTAACCCTCTTTGAGAACTGGAGCTGGGCAGAGGTGAGGAGCGACTCACTAATTGCATTATCTCCAAATTCAGGTTTGACAGGGTTTACAGCAACTTCTAAGATCTCATATTGAGGTAAAAAGCGAAGGCATTCTAAAACATTTATTTCAGTGGAAGGGGGAAGTAGATATGTAAGTGTCAGTGAGACAAATATAGGTTTAATTGTGACAATTAGAAATGGAACTTACCATCAGAATAAAAGTGCAATAGAGGTTGTAAATTACCAGGAGATTACCAGCAGGGAATGAAGAGAAATTTCCTTGTTGTTTATTATTAGACAAAAATCTAATGAAGCATTATAAAATATTAATATCAGAACAAAGGAAAACCAAGGTCATGTGAACTAAACAGGATAAAGAGGAATATTATATAACAATAATATGTAACAATAATATGTAAGTCCATAAAAGAGATTTACAAATAATGTACATCCTTATGTAGCCATTAACACTGCAGAAAAATGTTAAGAATTGAGTTAGACATTGAAAGCTATGGTAACTTGTTAAAATAAAATTTCATTGGAAAATTTCAGTGCAACTATTTGAGAATATGAAATTATTGTGGATGCAAGTAGAATATTTAAATAATATAATCAATAAACAATTTAATAGATTTATATAGAATGTATTTTTTTTTTTTTTTTTTTTGAGATTGAGTCTCACTCTGTCACCAGGCTGGAGTGCAATGGTGTAATCTCGGCTCACTGCAACCTCCAACTCCCTGGTTCAAGCTGTTCTCCTGCCTCAGCCTCCAAGTAGCTGGGATTACAGGCATGTGCCACCATGGTCAACTACTTTTTTGTATTTTTAGTAGAGAGGGGGTTTCACTATATTGGCCAGAATGGTATCCATCTCCTGACCTCGTGATCTGCCTGCCTCAGCTTCTCAAAGTACTGGTATTACAGGGGTGAGCTACCATGCCCAGTCACAATATACTATCTTGTAATATAAATATATATCCTTTTAATGTCCTTGGAACACTGTAAAAGAAAACTAATATACTTAGCTACAAAAAAATCTTTATATATGTCCAAAGGAGATATTTTATAGGCCTCACTTTTGATCATAGCTTCCTCTTCCCCAAGATTAAACTCAATAACAAATGATGTCTATGCCCCAAAAAAACATAACTAGCTCATTTTTTATTAAAAAATTTTTTTCTAACGACACCTGATTATAGAGGTGAAAATGTAAGTCAAAAATTATATTTAAAGCATGAATGGGAAAAATAAACCCTTATTAAAAAAACTATGGGTCACAGCTAAAGTTATATATTTTCACAGGAAAAAATATGTTTCCAAAAGAAATATTTTCAGGTTTAATTAATTTATTTTCTGAAGAAAATATGTAGTCTGAAACACATTGAAAAAATTATTGTTAAAAGAGGAAGTCTTAAAATAGATTTAAAAAAAATCCCTTGATTTCAATTATGCAAGGTATAAGAAACAATGAACAGTTTACAAAAAGAGTTATCTAAAGTTATAGTAAAATGTTAGGAAATGACTTGTGATGAGGAAAAATGGATGAAGTGGAGAGGAAAGCCCTTTCTAAGAAGCTAATAGTCAGAATTAGAGAAAGTGAGAACATAAGTCATGTGAAAATCTAGTTATTTATAGGCCTTCTCTTTCTGGTACCTGGGATAACTTATTTTTGGTTCATATTGAGGTGGCCGAAAAGGCTTAAGTAGGCAAGTGGAAGAAACAAAATCATTTCCTTTCTTCCTTGTTTTATAACAGTGAACCTTCTAGGGTTTTTATGGTGTTAGGTCTCATGTTCAAATCTTTCATCCATCTGGAGTTAATTTTCAGGACATAGGCATGGGCAAGGACTTTATGACTAAAACACCAAAAGCAACAGCAACAAAAGCCAAAATAGACTAATGGGATCTAATTAAGGAGCTTCTGCACAGCGAAAGAAACTATCATTAGAGTGAACCAATAACCAACAGAATGGGAAAAAATTATCTACCCATCTGACAAAGGGCTAATATCCAGTATCTACAAAAAACTTAAACAAATTTACAAGAAAAAAGCAAACAACCCTATCAAAAAGTGGGTGAAATATATGAACAGACATTTCTCAAAAGAAGACGTTTATGCAGCTAACAAACATATGAAAAAAGCTGATCATCACAGATCATATTTATTTTACTTGCTTTATTCCACTGACTAGAACATCCAATGTTGAGTTGAAGTGATAATGATGGATATTCTTATTTCGTTTCTTATCTCTGAAGTAAACCATTAATACATTAATATTTTACCACTAATCATAGACTTTTTAAGATACCCCTCAGCAAATTGAGTTAGGCTCTTGTGCTGCTGCATGGAGAGCCTAACTCAAAAAAAAAAAAAAAATGATCTGTGAATGCTGGAAAAAAAGAAAGAAAATCATGATTATTCATAGAAAACATCTCTCTATATATAGAAAAATGAAAGACTCAAAAAAATAAATGGAAGTAAGAAATGAATTTAGTAAGTTTATTGGATATATGGTCCATATGCAAAAAATAAATTTTGTTTTCATAAGCTAGAAAATGAAAGTAGAATATGAAATTTTAAAAATATTATTTCAATCGCACCTAGTCCAGAAATATGACTGTCTAAATGTAACAAAAGATATATGTAAGACCTCTACTTTGAAAACTACACAACATTGTTCAATAAGCCTAGAAAAGATTTATGCTCTTAAATCTTAGTAAAAATAAACTTGGATGACCATATATCAATATGTAATGTGAAGTTTCAGAAATGAGTATACTGTACTCTCAGAAAAGGATAAATGTATTAGTCTAGTCTCACACTACTATGAAGAAATACCCAAGACTGAGTAATTTATAAAGAAAAGAGGATTAATTGACCCACAGTTCCACATGGCTAGGGAGGCCTCAGGAAACTTATAATCATGGCAAAAGGCACCTCTTCACAGGGCAGCAGAAGACAGAATGAATGCAAACGGGGAAATGCCAGATGCTTATAAAACCATCAGATCTCGTGAGAGTTTACTATCACAAGAACAGCATGGGGGAAACCACTCCCATGATCCAGTCACTTCCCACCCAGGTCCCTCCCACAGCACATGGGGGCTATGGGAACTACAATTTAAGGTGAGATTTGGGTGGGGACACAGACAAACCATATCAATAGATACATAGAAAAATAAATAGAAGATCCAGATTCCCCATAGCCCACTGAATCTATACATTTATGGTCTCCCAGCAATTAAAAAAAAGTATCATTTTAGTGGGGAAAGTATAATCATTTTAATAAATATGCAGGATCAGTGCTATATCTTTTTGGAACAATGAGCTTTGACCCTTACCTCACACATTTAATTTGAGATGAGTCATAGAATCCAATGTTCAAGGAAAAACAACACAGATTCTAGAAGAAAATATCTTCAGAAATTTAGGGTAGGCCAGAGTTTCTCAAGCTCATCACTATTGATAGTTGAGACCAGATAATTGTTTGTTATGAGAGCTATGCTATGCATTGTGGAAGGTTTAACAGCAACCCTCTACTGACTAGATGCCAGCAGCATCCGGTAGCTAAAATTAAAAGTATGTATAATAAATTTCAAGTATGTATTACAACTGGGTTTCATACTTACTCCTTGGCAGCAATGAAAAACTCTTGAGAAGTGCCCATTAAAGCTACATAGTACTTACAACTTATGCCCTATGTACAACCAATTTATCTTTCAAATATATACACATATATATTTGTGTTTTACATATATAGCATATGTCCATATATTACATACACACACACACACACACACACACAGATATAACACAAATCTGTGTTCATATCCAACAACGGCATCTTTATAGAAGCATTATTTATAGTAGCCCCAAACTGGGAACAACCCAAAGTAGAATAGATACATTAACAATGGAATATTACACAGCAATGAAAATAAATTATGGCTATATGCAAAGCAAAATGCATCTCACAGACTTAAAGTTGAGTGAAAAAAGACAAATATGAATAATGCCAGTTGCATGAAGTTAAAAAACAGTAAAATCTTATCTGTGGTGATAGTGGCCATAATAGGTCAACTAATGAAGAGAACATAAGACAACCTGCAGGGTTACTGGAATGTTCTAAATCTTAATCTAGATAATAGCTTCATCTGTGTCTATACAAATACAAATATCAATGTGAATATTAAACTTTTAGGATAGAGTTTATCTCAGAAATCTGGAGAATGTATGCAAAGAAAGTGGAATATGATCAAGGAGACACACTGAGATTGTATTAGATATATATGGTAATTTGGGGAGATTTGCTGTGTTTTAAATAGAACCCTTTCTTTCTAATAATATGTTACATCTTTCTATTTCTTTATCTTAATGCCCTTCATTAAGATGTTATGATTTTATTAGTGAGTCAAGTACCTTCATTTTTCAGTTTATTCCTAAATAGTAAGGAATTTTGTTGCTTGTGTGAGTAGGGCACTCTCCCCGATTCCCACTTATAGCTGTTTTTTGCCATTCGATACTTAAGGAAGTTGTGGATTTTTTCTCTATATATATATACACAGAATATACAGATCATGCATTACTATTGTCCCTTGTTAGTTCTAGGAGTTCCTGATTGTTTGGTTTTTTATTAGAGCTTCTTGATTTATACTGGTATATAAGTTCATTGTCTATAAAAATAATCTGATTTTCTATTTATTTTCAGTTAGCCAGGTCTTAAAGAAAGTGGCATTTGTTGCTCAAAGTATTCTCAAGCCCAACATGATTGACCACTTAATTCTGAAATGTCACTGTAATCTCAGTTCAATGTGAGGGAATCTGTACAGTGCCTCAGAGATGCCTGTTCATCCCAAGGAGACAGCTCATGCAGAGATCAGGAATGCATTTTCTCTAATTGATTCTCCTTCTAGAGTGTATCCCAGTTCTGTCACTTTCTAGCTCTGACCATGAACAAGTTGTTTGGCCTCCTCAAGGCTTAGTTTTCACATCTTTAAAATGGGGAAATAAATTTTACTTGAATGACTCTTTCAAAGGTCAAAGAAAACATTTAATGAAAATAAAATGCTTAATGGAGTGGCTGACATATAGAAAGGACTCAGTAAATATTAGCTAGTCATAGTTCTATCTCATACATGATGTTTACACCTAAGACAGTGCAAAAGCTTCATGTTTTGGAACAAGCTACAAATCCAAATTGTACCTTTCTTCTGAGACTGTAAGTTATGCTGTGTTGTTACCCATTGCCATCACAGAGCATGGTTCCTAGAAACAACTGGAAGTCACCTGCAGTGAGTTTGGGCAGTCTCGTGGTTGTGTTGAGTGGTCCGAACCCTCAGCTCAGGTCTCTGATGGCTGCAGCATTCGTGCCTCACTTTTCTGCCTGACCCTTGTTCCTGGTGAAAGCAGTTACTGCACCACCACTCTCTAGACTTTCTTCTGCTGCATCATCATTTTGTCTTTGCAATATGGAACTGAGATTCTGTGAACAACAGAGTCACTTTACAACCAATAGGTTGCACTTTGCATGGGGGACTGAGCACTCTGAGGCAGGTTCCTGCTCTCATCCCATTCTGGTCCTATATAATGATTATTCCAGTGAAGAAGGTGTTGAGAGGTGCCCCATAAACCTTCCACATTCAGGGTCCTCTGAGCTGGCAGCCAGCTGAAGACAAACATGGCGATGTGTTGATAGCTGTGGAAAGAGGATGCATATTGTCCAGTTGGCTGCCACCCAGCATGAAGCATGGCATGCTGGCAGAAGCACAAGATCCAGAGGAGGAAGGAAGGATTCCAGCTCTGGGGGAAACTATTTCATCCTTTGCCTATCAGGATGCTTTTGGCTGTGAAGTCAGGGCAGGAGAACAAGACTGTGGAGGAAAGTGTAGTCAGAAAAGACTCTGAGTCTCAGCCCACTTCTCATCTGTTTCATTCAAGCCTGAATCATGCCTCATTTCTCCTCATGCTCAGCAGATAACATTGGATAAACTGTATGTTCAATTAAGTCTCCTCAATATTCTTCCTTCTGATCCACTCATATTTTTACCACCATCTCCTACCTACCTACAGGCAGCTCCCTGACTAATATGGATCTCTGTTCTGCTCTGCAATTTTTATTATTCCATCTTTGTTCCTCACATCTTTGGATTCTCCTTTTCTTCTTGTATTGTCAGTGTCTTCACCATCTCTGCCATTGAAGTTTAATTACTGTCTCTCCTTGGGGATCCCCTCTCCATGGCTCCTATCCCGGTCTGCCTTTCAAAGTTAAATTCTAAAGACCTCACAAAATTTCTGATGATTTTCCCAATTGTCCTAAAAGGTTATAATATTACCTTACAGGGAATTTCCATAGAACCACTTACATTACACTCACAGTTGTAATTTATTTATCTGCATTACAAGACTGGAACTTCCGGAGGTCAGACACTGGGGCTTAATCATTTTTGTGTCTCTAGCACTGTAAAGGGTAGGTTAAACACATATTGGTATTTGAATAACAAAGAGGAACATTTATATGATGCATCATATATAGAAGGAGCACATGAAGGGTTGTTCAGCATCACTGGTTTATTAGGAAAATGCAAATTAAAACCACAATGAGATACCCACTAAAACAGCTGAAATGAAAAAACTCTGACCCTAGTGCTAGCACTTTTGCAGAGCACCTGGGACTCTTGTGAATTGCTGGCAGAAATGCAAAATAACACAGCCATTTTGTCAAACAGTATGACAGTTTCGTAAGAAGTTAAACATACACTTACTGTATGACCCAGCAGTTTCTCTCCTATTTACCTGTGAGAAATGAAAACTTATGTTTATTAAAAACAAACAAAAAATATCCTAATTACTGTTACAGTGGCTTCATCCATAATTTTCAAAAATTATAAACAACCCCAATGTCTTTCAACTGCAGAATTGATAAGCTGTAGCACATCCATGCAATGGAATACTACTCAGCAATAAAGAAAATGAACTACTAATACGAATAACAACAGGATGAATCTCAAATACATGATGCTGAGCGAAAGAAGTTCATTCAAACAGTTTCAAATTACATGATTCTATTAGATGACATTCTGGAAAAGGTAAAAATGATAGGAAGGAAAACAGATCAGAGACTGCCAGGAGTTGAAGAAGGAAGTACATTTTTGGGGTTTTTAGATTAATGTTTTATATCTTGATATTAGTGATAGTAAAATGTTTTTATGTTTTCTAAAAGTCATAAAACTGCATATAAAAATGATTTGTCTGTATGTAACAATATACTTTATTTCTGATAAACATAATGGAAAGAGTGGAAATAGTGAAACCTCCTTATCATCAATAGGCCCCAGAGAATCAGCAGCCTATCCCCAGCTGGCTCCCACAAATCACTACTTTACCCCCAGAAGTCACTGAGATGGTGATACTAGAATGTGACTGTCACAATCTATTCCTGGGTCGAAACTTGAAGGTAGTAATGACTTAAACTGTTTGATAGATGGGGAGAAAATAAAAGTGAGTAGTCCAGAGTTATCAAATAATTGATGTCCAGAACATGAACCCAAACATTTGACTGACATAAATTTTATTGAGTTTTCTTTACATTAATCCAACTCAGTAGACCAATGGATAGAATTCAATAAAAATAATGTCTTTCAAAAGGCTGACATTATTTAATTTTAAAACAGAGTTAATCAGTCCTTACTTTGGGCTCTCCTAGCCCCTGTGCATATCCCTTGATTGCAGTATTTATTAAAATCTATTTTAATTATATGTTTATATCCCAGTCTTCTCCACCAGGATTTTGGGTTCCTTGAGGTCAGGGATTTTAAGTTACTAATATTTGCACTCCAGGTGCATCACAAAGCAAGTGTTCAATACATTTTGTTGTTATTGTTGAAAGAAGGGCTTATGGTTTCCACTACTATATGTATGACATGCCCAGCCTCCCACTTCTATCTCTGCTTCTCCATAATTTGCCCACTGCCACACATCTCTAAATTCTGCAGACCACCCCAAGCTGTCCTGCCTCTCTCACAGCTGTAGCAAAAGCCCTCTGAATGCCTAATCTGGTTCCTGCTCCTCTTACAATTCCCCATCCATACACCAGACATAGAAGTCTTACTGAAACATTAAACAGATCATACCATGCTCAGGCTTAAATCTGCCAGCGGTTTCCAATTAGTCTTAGAACAAAAATCAGATTCTGCAGATTAGCTTTGGAAACCCTATGATTCCTGACACTTTCTACCTCTCTGACCGCGTGTCTCACTATCTGTCTTGCCTCATGTGCTGCTGACCACTGGATTTCCTTCAGTGTCTCATATATTCTTGGACGAGTTGGACTCATAGTTTTTGTGTGAGCAGCTCTCTGGCCTAGAATGTGTTTCCCTCTGTGTTTCATATTGATGGTTTCTTCTCAGCATGAGATCACAGCCACAATATTAACTTCTCCAAGAAGCCTTTTCTGACATAATCTAACCTCACTCTCTAACACAGTACCTCATTTAACTTCTCTGTATAACTCTTATTCCAATGGGATATGTGTATTATTCATTGCATATTTGATAATAATTCTGTCTTCCTTCCTGGATAATATGCTCTAAGAGAACGGGAACTCTGCCTTAACTTCGGTCTCCTCATCACCAACAAAGAGTAAACGTTTAATGAACAGTTGTTAAGAGATGGATAGATAGATGGGTAGATGAATGAATGGATGGATGGATGGATGGATGGATGGATGAATGAATGGATGGATGGATGGACGGACGGATGGATAAATAGAATGGACAGGTGGAGCCATGAAAGAATGACATATTTCACTGAAGCATAGGAACAGCCATTGTTTTCTAACAAACAGAAAACCCAACTGATCTTAAACATAGACATTTTCTCTATTGTGCATTACACTGAAATGCGTTACAGTCCACCTCACTGATGCCTGTCTTTATCTGATGTGTGTTATTTATATTCATAGAAGAGAAAGCAGGGAATCAGACACTGACTTCCGCAGGGTGGATAAGAAAATCAGAAAAAAAAATAGTAGGGAAAAAGAAATATAAGGATGTTACATACTTTATAATTATTACAACTATTCCAGACCTGTACACCCAATTCCCTCTTAGATGGTAATTTGAGGCATCTGTTTTTCTTTTATCCTCCTGAGGTGAATGCTCATTCTTTTCCCTCAGCCTGTTCAGGCCACAGCATCTATGTAGCTTGCAGAGAAGTCCATATTGACTTTTACCTCATTACCTCTGTCCTGGAAGCCCAAAGTCATGGTTAGACCTGGCACAAAACAATAGCAGAAAAATCAGTGTCATCTCCCTTCCAAATGGCAATCTGCTTTTCTGTAGTCATCAGAATGTAATATAGTCTCTTTACCTTTGCCCCGTACAAAGACATGAATCTGAATATTTTGTTATAACTTGAAAATCAAAGCAGACAATTAAAAAATTACTCTCAGCAATTTACTTGAATAAAGGCTTTATATCCAACATAAACTACAGGTGTACCCTGGCAACTTTAACACTGGGATTTCTCCAAAACCAAAGTCAGATGGAGCAGGTGACCAGGTACCAGTTTTTCAGAAAGCAGTTTCTGGAGCCAGATTCTCTAAGATCAAACCTTACCAACTAAAATTGGGCAAGTCACTTACTATCTTCATTTCAAAGTTTTCTTATTATGCAGGTCGTGTTGGTGTGGTAAGAATTCCATGAGCAAATGCATGCAAAGCACTTCACACCGTGACTGCCACATAGTAGGTGCTGAGTATCTGGTGTATCTACTCAAAGTGATTATAATTAGGGGAGTGAATAGGTTCAGATTTTCTTTACTCTTCTCCTCTGAAATAACACCAGTTCTAACCCATTCTTTGAAGCATCAGTTGCTGAAAATTATAATAGGTGATTTCCTTCAGTGATGATTTCACATTGCTCTTCTCATGGTCTTTTCCCAGAGCCTTGAGATGGCAAGATATGGGTAAGATGGGAACACTTTGCCACATCTACTGGCAGCTGGAGTGAAGTTGTAGCAGGTACTCCAAATCCGTAACTGGTAGGAATCCAGCTTCAGAGCCCTGCAGGAAGTAAACAAGTTCCACCCACTCCAACTTCCCTCTGTTCTACATCTGGGGACTGACAGCCACCCCCAGATTTCAGAACACCTCATCCTACACAGTGGGTCAACTGACAGAGAAAACCACTGCTGTGAAGGATAATGTGTTTGCTGCAGACAAAAATGGTTGAGGCCAAGGAAGCAACTTTTTCATGGCAGCTCAAGAAATTTAATTCTAAAGAGCCCTTGAGAGAAGCCAGTGTCTTCCTCAAGAGAAAGGATGGCAAATTGTATCATTTTGATTCACACCCATGAATGATGTTTCTGCAGCTGTTTGAATTAAGTCTGAAATACAAGCAATCTCAGTAGGAGTCTGTATTTTTATAAAACAATTTCCTGCTGAGTTAGTTCAGCCAGCCCTACCCCAGACCTTCCACGCACCTCAGTGATGAGGACATTTACAAGATGGAGTCATTTTTGCTTATTAAAGAGCTCACAGAGTTTTGTAATATCCAACCCTTCTCAAGGCAAAGGAGCATCTCTGGATCTCCCCCCACACACATCTGAATTAAAATAGAGTTCTAATCTGTTCTAGTTGCCATTGGAAAATTCTGTAGGAACTGCCCCCTGAGGAACACAGTCCTACACCTGGACGAGATTTCTCATCTAACTCCTGCTTTCCAAACCTCTTTTGAGTTGGACGAGATTTCTCATCTAACTCCTGCTTTCCAAACCTCTTGTGAGTTGAAGCTCCTCAACTAAAAACCTGGTTGCCTCTGACCCCCAAGTCAGCTCTAGGAAAATGCTTGGTCCACTTGTACCCACTGAACTGTCATATTTCCCTGCAGTTTCAGTGGATGGGCAGCAAATGCATGAGGCTTTTCCTAAAGTAACTGTTATGACCTCAAGGGTCCTCAGTTTCAGACCCTTTTGCTCAGTTCCTGACTCCCTGACACAGTCTTAGGACTTCTTCACTAGGACCAGAATACTATGCCCTGACATTTTGCTTTTACTGGAGAGGAAGTGGAATTCGTTATTCTTCTACACTCCTCTATACAGTGGGAGCAGGCTGGGAGGGCTGTGAGATGAGGAATGTGCATGTTATGTTTTCTCCTCCACACACACACTCACATTCTGTATTAGTCAGAAATATCCTTAGAGGTTATAACTGAAAACCTAATTTACAGCCATTCAACAAGTGAGATTCCATCGGTTTGGAGTTTTTTACAGCAATGGAGGTTAAGTTGTTGTTAGATTTGATTCAACAGCTCCAACATGGAAAGAACGAGACTGTTCTGATTCTTTTGGCCTTTTCCTCATGGTTGCAAGATAGCTGCTGAAGTTTCAGTTGTTACGTCCGAGATCAAAGTGAGAGGGAAAGAAAAAAGTGTTTTTCAGTCTTGTTGTCCCTATACCAGAAAAGCAAATACTTAGATGTGATCTATCAACAAATAATGTCATCTTACATCTTCTTGACCAGAACTGGGTCACATAGCCACCCTTAGCTAGAAAGGAAGACATAAAAAGGTGAGAATGATTGTGATGGTCTTAGAGTAGGGCTCCTCAACCTCAGCATTATCATTTAGGGATGAATAATTCTATGTTGCAGAGAGCTGGCCTGTGAATTGTAAGGTATTTAGACACACTCCTGGACTCTACCTAATGATTTTCACAGCAATTTTCTCCTCCATTCCTAATAACCAAAAATGTCACTGGGCATTGCCAAATATCCATTGGGGAATGAAACTGTCCCTTGGCTGAGAATCACTAGCTTAGGCCAATCATTATTCATTGCCTGGTCTTAGATGCATGACCACCATGAAGAACAGTAGGGTATCAAGAAGAAAGAATCAGAAAATACATGCAAGGTAAATAACTGTGTCATGCCTCAGACACACAGCCTAGACATGCATGCCATACCTACAGAGCACACACTCATGTTAATGCACAGTTGTTTGGTGCTTGGAATTGTGGCATAAGCACATGTTCACTGGTGTGGAGAAAGCTCTTTTCTCTTCAGACTCCTTTCCTTATGTATTTACATGTAAAATGTAATTGCTTTGGTTAAATGCAATTAAATTCAAATCAATTAAATCCCACACATATTTACTGCCATAAATCAAAGGGTTTGCCTTAGTTAAGCCTGAATGCCCAGAAACTGGAGCCAAAGGAGAAATCCATACTGTAAAAAATGTCTCCAAATCAAAAGATGCAGGAGATAGAGTGAAGGAGAATGAAGAATCGAGCAAAACTTTAGAAAACTAAGGTATGCAAGAATCAGAACAAAACTAAATATGAACACGTATGGTGTGCTATGATGATCACTTATAGAAATGGGAAACAAGTTGTTAACAGCAAAACCAGACTCCTCCAGGCAATGGTAACAGTATTTAGTGTGGCCCAAAGCAACCTACACCATGCTGATCTTCATGAGTAACAAGGGAAAATTTTGATGTTCTGCCCCATGTAACATCTAGGGCTAAGCATTAAACGTCAACCCTGACTGTAGGTCCTAAGTGGCACAGCAAAAAAGAGGCTCTCTCCGGAGTCCACTTGCATATTTTATTATGGGGTCAGAGAAGAATGAACTTCCTTAGAGCTCATCATTAGCTTACGTCTGTACAGTAGTAAATAGGAGCATAAATTGCTATAGGTAGGAAAACACTTTGCATTCCTAATTCTGGGAGGTAAGCCATTTCATACACAGAGACTGAGAATTCTTTGAAGTAAGGCTGAAATCTGATATCAGAATGTTATTATCCCCATTAATGAGATACGTTAAGAAGCAGAGGATCAAAAAATTCACAAGGAAATAAAGTAAATTTGGTCAGATTAGAGGAGAAATGTTTATATTCACGATTCCTAGCCAAGACTTTTTCCAATCCCTAGTGATAAACTTGGGATTAAACACCTTAACATCATTATAATTACGTGTGTGTATGTGTGTATGTGTAATTCCAGTTTGTTGGTATGAGTGGTACATTTGTGTGTATATACATAGTTAACTATCAAAGCATTTATCACACTCTGTGTTGATGTTTAAGTTACCCACCTGTCTCCCCTGCCAGACTGCAGCCGCTATAAGGGTAGGGCTGATGAGTACTATGTGCGTTAAATAATTAAATCCTTTTAAAATTCATGTATGTATCCAAAACCTATTTAACACATACTAGGTGCCAAATACCATGCTGGATGGTGGGGACACAATGATGAAAGAGAGAAAACACACTTAGACACACACAAAAGATAAAATAGACAATGATCCTTGTCTTCATAAAGAGATGTTAGTCAATGTCAGGCAACATACACGATTGAAAATTGTGAAAGTCTATGACTTGGCAATTTGACCTAAATGAGGAGTGAAAACTCCAGATGATGAAGAGAGATGACCCTCATGTGTGTTATCTGGGAGTGAGGATGAGATAATCAGTCATCCAGCAACAACCTATGAGGAAGTGAGGCAAAGGGAGGTGGAAGGATGGAGAGAGGCAGTGTTGAGCTTGGCATGGACCTTTCCACAGGGATTCTTCCCACTGGTAAAGTGTATCCCAATGAGTCTTAAACTGTAACTAATCATAAAGTGTAGGGGGAAAAAAAGGCAAAATGTGTCATCCCCTACATTCCCCTCTGTGAGGAGGCACAGTTTTATGTGAAACCAATATTTACAAAGACCCTAAGGAAAACAGTATAGACTTATAGCATCTGAGCACTTAAATCGAACAGTGCAGTGCAGCCAGTGTCTCCTGCACACATGTTAGAGTGAGGTCTTTGTTATAAGAAATAACAGAGAGAATAAAATGGAAGAGCAGAAGTGGCCATTCTAATTCAAAGATGGCAGTAACAGCTAGTATGTAAAAAAACAGATGGATGAACCTGGATACCATCATTCTCAGCAAACTGACACAAGAACAGAAAATCAAACAGCACATGTTCTCACTCATAGGCGGGTGTTGAACAATGAGAACACATGGACACAGGGAGGGGAGCATCACACACTTGGGTCTGTTGGGGGGAACTAGGGAAGGGACAGCAGGGTGTGGGGGGTTGGGGAGGGATAACATGGGGAGAAATGCCGGATATAGGTGATGGGGAGGAAGGCAGCAAACCACATCGCCATGTATGTTCCAATGCAACAGTCTTGCATGTTCTTCACATGTACCCCCAAACCTAAAATAAAATGCAATTATATGTGTGTGTGTGTGTGTGTGTGTGTGTGTGTGTGTGTGTGTGTATGAACTGATTCTGGGCCAGGAGCTGTGGCTTATGCCTATAGTCCTAGCTACTTGGGAGGCCAAAATGGGAAGATCGCTTGAGGCCAGGAGTTCAAGACCAGCATAGACAGCATAGAGAAATCCATCTTCTACAAAAATTAAAGAATTAGCCAGGTGTGGTGGTGTGTGTCTGTTGTCCTAACTACTTGAGAGGCTGAGGTGGGAGACTCACTTGAGCCCAAGCATTCAAGGTTACAGTGAGCTGTGATTGCACCACTACACTCCAGCCTAGGTGAGAAAACAAGACCCTGCCCTAATAAAAAGAAAAAAGGGAAAAGAACAAATCTGCAGCCAGACTACCTGGACTCAAACCATGGCTCTCCCCTTTACTAAGTGTATTACAGTGGACAAATTACTTAAACTTACTGAGCTTCAGTTTTCTCATCTGTGAAATGGCCTACCCCATAGGGTTGTTGTAATTACTAGGTGAGTCAATAGAAGAATTTAAAGGAGTGGCTGGCACTTGGGACATGATATAAATGTCTGCTGAATAAACTAGTATCAGTTTTGTGTCCATGGGCATGCATGTGTGTGTACATGCATGTATAGACCTGTGTGCATGCACATGTGTGTATGAACCTGTGTGTATGCATGCACATGTGCATGTATGTGTGTATGAACCTGTGTGCACACATATGTGCACATGTGTGCATGCATGCACGTGTGTGCACATGTGTGTATGGGCCTGTGTGGGTGCACATATGTATGTGTGAACCTGTGTACACACATGTGTACGAGCATGTGTGTGCACATGTGTATGTGGAGCTGTGTGTATGCACATGTATGAACCTATGTGTGTGCATGCACTTGTGTGAACCTGTGTGCATGCACATGTGCATATGTGTGTATGGGCCTGTGTGTATGCATGCACATGTGTATGTGTGTATGAAACTGAGCAGATGCACATGTGTGTGTATGTGTGTGTGTGGACATGACAACATGAAGAGAAGTGCCTATCAGTCTCAAGGGATTCCAGTATATTCTACTCCTGAGAATATTTCCTACTGGGTTTCAGGAGGAAATATTCAAGTTCTGTACACTAAATTGAAGACAGGCTCACCTAAAGCAAAAACTAAAGAGAGGTAGATGCTAAAAGAGCTTTCTCCCTAAGACACAGAGCACTTTTCACTCGCAGCCTTGACCTCAGTGGTTTTGTCACCTAAAACCATTCTAGTTTCAAGACTCAAGCTACAATGCTTTTGAGAAATGATCTAATAAAAGAATTAATAGAACTGTGGCAGAAGTGAGCCCTCCAAAACTGGTCCTATAGAAGCTTCTGTCTTAGATGTTGTCTGGGGCCAGACACTGGATGCCCTCTTTCTTCAGGCATCTCAAAAATAGCCATGGTATGGACAAGCAGCAACATGATGTCATACCCATAACAAAACTGGAATTCTTTGGATTCATAGCTGGAGTTTTCTCCTTCTGCCCTATAAATGAAGGCTAGATGTCTTAGATGCCTCCAGAACAACATTATTTTTCTTCTCCACTAGACTAATAAGCAGGCATCATTCATTTATTATAATGGTGTTCTTCCCATATTGTTACTGGGACACTCTGTGCTTTACAACAACAAGAAATGAAGCATCCCCTGAGAAACCTCAGATGACATTTATTTTACTTTCCTTTAATAAAAAAAAAAGGGAGTAAAGCCAGAAATGAAGGGGAGCTGAGAGCTGACGTACTTTCCTGACTGAGTTCAAGGAGGCAGTCTGCAGTGAGGCCAGAGATAAGCAGGGCCGGCCACCAGCAGGACAACATAAGTGACCAGTAACCATATGGAAATGGGCTGATCTGGTCTGGGATTTGCAGCCTGTCTTCCTCACTTCACAGAAAATTTGGGACTTTTCTGGTACTCAGAGAACCTTCAGCACTGTGTGGGTTTGATGAGTTTTCCTAACCTGTTTGAGTGCACAATTTGGGGGACTTTCAAAGGCAAGGGTATGACTTTGGAATAAAATCTGGTTTAATTTCAGGAGAACACATTTAATTATGATGATATCTAGGCCTCATGTAATGAAGGCAGAATGAGATCTCCCAGATTTGACTGGTTGTTCATGCCAGTTTGTATCAGTAAAAGCTAGCTCCTCAAAGCAAACCAGAACTCAGATATCTTGGGAGTGGGGAGATGCAGACAGTGTACTGCTGTACCCCGGAAGCATACCTAAGGTGTTGAAAGAAAAGAAGGCTCAAGTACACGAATCTTCAGCCCTTCAACATAGTTCAGTATAACCTAGGAGAATTCCAGAGGTGAGAAAAGGAGAAATCTTGGGGAGGAAGGGTGATGAGGGCAATAATTATGCAAAAATTCAAAAGAGAAGAGACTTGTATACCCTGATGTCTCACCTGCCTACTCTACTTAACAGACAGAATCCCTTCTACCTGGTAGCACCAGGACTGAGCTTTATAAACTGACAACTAGCTGGGTTATAGTCAAATGTTAAGGCAGAAGCAAAATACCCAGTTCTTAAAAGAGAAAACTTCAATAGCTAGTGATGGAGAATTTAAATCTTGTGTCAAAGCCGCATGTGGATTGCGGGAAGACAAGCCATGTAAACAAGGCTTGTCTTTTTGAAATTGAAATTGCTAAATACAGGCTCTATGCCTGAAAACCTCTGGTGATAGATCTCAAAAAGATGGCATTCTGAATTCTGGTTAGAACCTCCCCCTATCCTAGTCGACAGACTGAAGCTGGAATCTAGAGAGCAAAGAGAAGACTGGTGGATAGGTTGGTGTTTGATGCATAAAAGACCAACCCCAAACCTCTGTAACTATAAACATTTATATTCTTCTCATGATTTATCTGAGATTATGATTCATTGGCTGGAAGGTTCTCATTGGGCATGGTTTGGCTGAGGCTGGGTGGTCTAGAATCGCCTAATTCACATATCTCATGGTTGGCACAAAGTCAGCCATTGCTACTGGAATGACTTAACTACGTGTCTTTCATCACCCAATAGGCTGGCTTGGCCTCATTTACATAGTGCTGGTCACAGAGGTCTCAAGAGTGGCCAGAGAGGGCCAGCCCAATGTGCATTCATTTTCTGAGCATCAGTGTAGGTCTTTTTGACCAAAGCAAGTCACATAGGCAGTCCAGAGACAGTGTGGGAAGGCACTACGAAAGGTCATGGATAGTGAAAGAAAAAAACACCTGGCCATTTTTATAATAAACCACAAGTTTTCTCCCTTCCACCCATCCTGTTTGCTCCTGATAGAATCTCCTCCTCTGTCCACTCACAATGACTGGCCTGAAATACATTTACTAAAAGGGACTCTCCCCAGCATACATAATGTGAATACTCAATTTTGGTGTCAATAGTTAACAAGGTTCTCTCATTCGTCAAAGGTTGGATTAAATTAGGATGGTCAGCATGTTCCTAACACTCACTGTTTAAACAGAAAGGGCACACTGGCATTTCAGTTAAGTCACAGGCTCAACAGTAAGTGTATTTTCCATGGGGTAATTTCTAAAGCCACTGCTTTTCCAAGAAGAATCTTTTTGGAGTCTTTTGTTCTTTTGATTGAAACTTAATCAGCTTCTTGTTTGACAAAAATGACAGGCTGCGTGAAAGGGGAAACAGAGTTTGGGTTTTGCCAATCCTAATTCCTATCAAACATCACAAGAAAATAAGCACTTTCTACATAATGTTCTCTACTTTGTGTTTTAGACTCCAATTTATCACTTGAAAAGAAAAAAAAACACCCTAACTGTTTATATTTTTGGGGAAAAAGAAAAGAGATGGTTAACTCCTTCTTGCTGGGTTTTTTCACGTTAAGGATTTTTTAAAGATCGAGACACTCTTCACTTTACCTTTTAGTTTGGTGGGGTACAGATATGGGGACGCAAAAGTTTGGCAGGTCACTTCCAGATGATGTGTCCTGGAATCTGTCTGCCTTTTGTCACAAAGACCCACCCTGGAGTCAAAGTTTGTTGTCTCCCAAGTCTCATCCAGACTTTCAATTCTTACCCCAAGCCCTCATGCTGAATTTCATAAACAGAACACACATTTCTAATTCTGTTATTAGGAAAGCACTAGATTTGCAATTGGAAGCACATTTATCTTGGCCCGATATTCACTAGCTGTGTGATCTTGGACAGATTAAATTCATTCTCTCTGATTCCATTTCTGCATCCATATTACTTCTCTGTTTGAAGAGTGGCTGGGAGGTTTAAATTAAAGAATGGGCATCAATGTGGAAACCTGGGACCCAAAACTTAGTGAGGGCTTAGCAAACGTTAATTTTATCCTATCTGATTTCTCTCCTTCCATCCCTCTCCACATTACTTTCATTTTCCCATTCTGGGAAAAAAAATGCAGACTAGCATATTCCCTTTGAATGAAAAGAGAAAAACCCATGCTGTTAATCTCTGTGACAGAAAATATGGAAGATATTCAAAAGAGAGAGGCAGCTTTGGCCAGTTTTATGCCTTTGCCAGTGCTTAGTTGTGGATAGATATGTGGCTCTGTCCCAGCCAGTAAGACAGATGGGAAGGCCCATCTTTTTATGATCCCATGACTAGTAGGTGGCAGAACCTGGATTTGAGCCCCAGCAGTCCAGTTTCAGAATCCATATGTTTTTCTACTAAACTATAATTCCCTCCTAATATAAACTAATTCATTCATTCATTTATCTACTCATTGTTCAAAAATATTTCTGGAGAGCCTATGAATGCCAAGCACCATGGTGAATGTTGAATCTGGGCAAAGCTGCTAGGGAATCCCAGACAGGAAGGAGTGAATTTTGTCTGAGGTAGAAAGGCACAAGTGGACTCAAGTCTCGGATTCATCATTTACATGTGTGATATTCTGCATGCTGTTGAACTCAGTGAATTGCAGTCTCTACTCTTTTTGTATAGGGTGAATTCATTTGAGGACTAAAGCAAAGTGAAAACACCTAACCCAAAGCCTACTCTGTGGTAATTACCTGAGAAATGTTCTTAAAGAGATTTAATAAGAAAGGAAGAATGCTCTACAGAGATGTATTTAAAGGTTCTGTGGGGAGACAGAGCTCAGGTGGGGAGTGGAAGCAAGGAGAGGACATGGGTAACAAATAATAGGGCCAGAAATAACCATCTTGGATGCAGGAGCCAGGGACAAGCAGGCTTGAGAAGCACTGTTTGGCCTTTCAGAGTCCCACATCTGAATCCTGGCCCTAACACTTATGAAAATGGGACCATGGACAAGTTGCTGAACTGCCAACCTCAATTTCCACATCTACATCAGAGAGGTGAGGATGTCCTCATCCCATGAGGTGTGGAGGTTACATGAGGTCATTCATGCAAGTGCCATGTCGTTGATGCTGCATGGTGATTGATATACACTCATTAAATAATTGTGGCTAACATGTTTATGACAGCAAGGAGGATGATGAATATTGTGGGTTGGTGGGGGAATGGTGAGGCCACACTTTGTAGGGCTTTAGGTTCACCATCAGGGGCCAGACAACATTCATTTCCAGTCCACTGATAATCCTGATTTTCTCCTGGCTTCAACTAAGTAATTTTGACTCTAAGTCAAGGGTCAAACCACCAGTGTCTCTGTCTCCATGTCTGTCTCTGATTTGACAGGCTCTGTTTAATGCCAGGACTACCCTTAAAATAATCCTTTTTCTCATACACACAGAAAACCATGCTTTGCCAGGTTAAAAGACAATCCCATCTCACAAAAGTCCAGCTCAGATTGAGAATTTAGAGCCATAAATGCTAAGGAGGTACAATGATCAGAAAAGTCCATTGGTACTTCTGCTGATGGTCATTAGAAAGTCTTATACCCAGAGTTTGACCTCCAGGCAAAGCATTTCTGAATCAAGGCTGGCCTGACACTTTCAAGCACAGCCAGTTGCACTTGCTTCCACACTCCACCTTCCATTTTGAGACTTTCATGATGTAATGCTGTTAATTGCTTATGGGCGTATCTCCCAAACAGACTGAGTTCTTCAAAGGCAGCACCTGTATTTAATTCACCTGTTAATTTTAATCCTGTGCAGTCAGCTTTCTGTAGATAATGTCTGAACAAAAAAAAAAAAAATAAGAAATATAATCAATCAGCCCCAGAGCCTTGCAGTTGGGAGAGGCTGGGCTCTCTTGGGGCAGCTGTGTCCCAGGATATAGGCCCAGGGGGTGGGTTCCCAGGCAGAAGGAAGAAATACAAATGTACAAGCAGTGACACCCCATGAACTGGATATCTCCAGGAAATAAAAACTGGACAAGTCATAAACTTTCAGGTCAATACCAAAGGAAGAAATGCTGGTTCTTTACATAGAGCTGTCCCCTCACCCCCTAATGACTAGCATTTATTTCCTTCTGCCCTGCTGCCTCTCCTACAAAGCAAAGGGAGTCCAGTGAGGAGTTCTGAACCCAGCATACACAGAGCCCCTAACATGGAGTGTGTGACCCTGGGAGGCGCAGGAAATCTCCTCCTGCATCTCTGTTTCTGACTGTGTTGTAAGATGAGGACTGCAGAAGCAATGGAAGAAAACTGTGACAGGAGAGTTTGGGATTCCAATAGAAACTGATACCAGAATCTTGGGCAAAGGATACTGAATTCTAAGAGAAAAGTTTGATCATGTACCAAATAGTAAGAGACATATTTGCTTCTAAGAGAGATCTTGTTCCCCTAGGTGAAATGCCAGACCTCAAAATTTCTATTTATCCTTAAATGAGAAGGGAAGAAAGAAAAGGAAGGAAGGAAGAAAAGGAAGATGGGAAGAAAGGAAAGAAGAAGGAAGGAGGGAAGAAAATGAAGGAGGGAAGGAAGGAAGGAAGCAGAGGGAAGGGAAGGGAGGAAGGATAGGAAAGGGAAGGTAGGAAGGAGAAGAAGGAAGGAAGGAAATAGAATAAAAGGGAGAAAGGTGAAAAGAAATGAGTGAGAAAAGAAAGGAAGAAAGAAAGGTGAATTTCCATCAAGTAAGACCCAGAGAAAAGAAAGAAATGATGGCAGCTGAACCACTTTCCTCTTTCCTTTTTAATCTGACTTTAGATGTTCTCCTGGTAAAATCATTACAAAGGCCGTTTATTTTTAAAATTGAAAGATTGGGAAGAGTCATAATGAGATATTATGTGTAAAAGTTGCACATAAATTTCCTCTTGTCATATTTTGGGCTTCACTAACGCATCTCCTTGGCAGGACGAAGGGAAGTTGATCGCTTTAGTATAGATTGTGCGCGCCTCAGAAATATTGCCCTGGGAGAGAGCTCCTGGGTGGCTGACTTGGCTCCATGCTGATTTAGAAATTAGCTGGGCTTTTATTGGCCACACTAAATTGTTCTCAGGAAAAAAAATACATTTTTATTATAGAACAAGGGGCAGATGATTGAAACAAGCCTGCCTTCTCTTTCGTTTGGAGCTGTGTTTTAGACTGTTAAGTAGACTTTCTTCTCTGGGGTTCTTGCTGCCGTTTAATGAGGGCATACAATATCTACCAGTAAAGAAATTACCTTGTTTCTCTCAGTGTCCCCAGGGAATTCCTTATCCCTTAATAGAGTTCTGTTTGAGTTCTCCTGAGTGCATGAGTGGGCAGGTTGAGGAAAGCCGATACTCTTTCTATATTCTTTTTGCAAGAGTTTAGAGGAAGTGGGGACTGGGAGCCGTCCTTAATGAAGGGGGTCAGAGAGACTGAATCTGGCCACTGGTCGTTGACTCCAGATCTAAGGCCCACAGTAACACCACAGAAAGGAACACTCCAATGCTGTATCAAGTGAAGCCCATGGCAGGGCTATGCAATGAACTTGCATGTGAGGCCAAACCAGTCAAAAGCCACTCAGAGCAATGGGAATCATTCATTTGTAGAGAACGCCCAAACCCACCCATATCCGATTCAGTTCTCTTGAAGGCCAGCCTGACTCTTCTCTCCGACTCTGCTTTGCCAGGTGGCCTCAGGCTCTTCCTCAATTCTAAATAGGACCTTGACGCATTCCCACGGGACTGCCCACTACTGCCACTACTGCCCTCCATAAAACTGCCTCTTGCTTAGAATCTGCTCTAGGTACAGGCCCCTTAGCCTTCTACCAGGAAAAATATTATATCCATAGGGATGGGAGCAGCTAGTGGATTTCTGGAAACTTTCTAAAGATTAGTTTCACTTCTTAAAAGCTAAAAGCCAAACATAATATCTTATCCAAAGTAAATTACTAGAGTAACACAGAGCAATTGGGGTATTTGAGGAAGGAATTGTTCAGCCAACTGAACCATCTTATTAACCCTTCAAATGTGATCCTTGATTTTATTTTCTTAAATACTTATAAAATGTAAGCACCTTCCTGCATTAATATGCAATATGTTGGAGCCCTTAAGATCTTGGACTCAAGGAAAGTCAGAATTGAATATGATACGTTTGCTGTCACTTTCCAAATATAGATCCTTGGGCAAACCACATACAGTTTTTCTGATACTGTTTTCTCATCTATAAAATGGGGATAATCACAGCCCTACCAATGAGAATTTTACATATGTTGAATTTATATATGTGAATTATATATGTTGAATTTACTCACTATGTACTTGAAGTATGTTAAATAGGTCTATTTAATTTAAATATATTTAAATTACTTATTAAACAGTAAGTACCACACATGGTATAAAATACAAACTCATTAAATATTAGCTGTTGTCATTGCCCACCATCAGCTCAGCACTCCTTAGCTGAAAGGTAGATTTATTTTCCCCACAAGCTAAATTCTACAACAGAGCCAAGTCTCACAAAAAGTTAGTGGTTCAGCTAAGACAGAAAACATGACTTTTGATTACTTATCCTCCTCCACTAAACTTCAGACCACACTGCCTCCTATTAAAATTAATTTCTGTTCCCTTTGGGTGGAGATTTAAATTTGTCATACCTCCGTAAGCCACTGGATCCCAAGCCCTATCCTTGATTGTTCCTTGGGGAAGCCAGGACTACTTGAGATAATTAATCCACCACAGAGTCCCCTACCACGACTGGGAAAGAAACACCAAATTCTACTTGGTTTCTTACTAATTAGGAACAGAGAGAGGGAGAGAGAGAGCCTAAGGACGGGAAGGGGCTGAGCTAAATGGGGTGTGGTTCACATGTGTTCCCAATCATGACCACACAATGAAAATGTTTTCTTTCTGGGGCAATCAGGCAAAATCTTGGAAAGATGAACCTTTTTTTCCCCTTCTGTATGTACAATAATAACAATATCCCAAACTCAAAACTTTTTTTTTTTTTTAATCTTGGCACAATTTGGCTTCTAAAAGATTTGGAAAACGTCCAAGCTCTGATGGTCTATGCCTGACCCTTTTCTCTGAGGTCCAAGGCACTCATTCTATAATAATAATAAACGAACACATAGGTGATGCATTCTGTGTGCCAGGCTCTATTCTAAGTGCTTTGCAATACATTGACTAAAATTCAACAACTCTACAATTTGACACTATGGTTATCCCTATTGAACAGATGGGGAAACTGAGGCAAAATTGATTTAGCAACTTCTCCAAAATTAATCAGCCAGTGCAGGGCAGAGGCAGGATTTACACTCAGGCTGTCTGAACTCTGGGTTTGTGCTCATCATTATTAGCCCGTACTTCTGCCATGTACCTCCACGGTGGAGGGGCTAGGGCAAAACCAGAGGGCTGGACCCACCCACCCTCGAAGAGTCGAAGATCAGGAGGCACAAAAACTAAGATGAGAACTCCCAGGAAAGATGGAATATCAATAGGCAATGGGCTATTAGTCCCTCTTTTGAGTTGGGGCTCTGCCTTTTTGGTTCTACATTTACTCAGTTCATGAACCAAACACCTGTCACCATTGCCCTTGTTCACTCTGCTCTCCCCGTGCTCTTCACTTTGATTGACATGCAGACTTTATTCTCATACACTCCTGACCTTGAATTCCATTTCTAGCCTGAGTGTCCCCCAGGCCTTGACCTTCACACCTCCAGACCCAGCCAAGTACCCGGATCCTGGCTCCTAATTGCTCCCTTTGCTTAACTGCTTAGTTGAATGTTCAGACCCTGAATTGGCTCTTGGCTCTGATTAATTGCAGCCCGGGGCACAGCAGCAGGGGTCTGAATCCTTTCCCAGTCACTGGAGTAGCCAGACTTGACCTCTGTTGGTGGAGCAATGGAGGATGTCACACCTACTTGTTGAGTATGAAGGCTGCTGTGAAACATACTACATGAGCTGGTGCATATGTGACAGATGCAACTCTGCCAACAGGAAGACCCTCAGGGGCTAACTACCATCTGCTGAAAGGCAAACAGGGATGGATGGATAGATAGATGGATGGTGTCTGACATCAGATTCCTTCCAGGGTTAGATTTTTGGAGAGTGATGTTCAGGAGCCTGGGGAAACCACCATTCCAGGAACAGCTGGCCGAGCTGGCACCATGGAGCAATTGATGGCCTTCAAGGGCAGAGATTAAGTTTAGGCCAGGAAAAGAGGCAGAGGTCTGGGATACAGGGCAGTGATTCAAAGATAATGAATATGAGCTGACTGAGGAGAAGGAAAAGAACTGTACAATCTGTGATGGATATTGATGGTGGAGTACTCCACTGTGCAGTTCCCAATAAATGCAGATAAGTTCAACTCTAAGGCCTGATCTTTCCCATAAGAGTGAGGGTACTGGGAGATATACTAATCTCTCAGAACAGAGGAAAATGGGGGACTTGCTTGCTGGATTATCCAGGAAAATACTCAGGCGCAAACTCATCAAAAATGACAAAAAGAGCACAGAGAATTAGGAGGTATGCACCTTATCTACGGTGATGTATGCTGACTGCTGCTTTTCGATGTATTCATTAGCTTCCTAGCTGGGATTTTGAGAAATCACATACATATTATACATTGGTCTGTATTCTAGACCACGTTAAAAATCAGCTCACTTAATTAAAGCAACAATTGTATGAGGTTATAATTATTATGATTTTCATCATCTAGTTTTACAAATGAAGATATTGAAGCACAGATAGTTAAGTAACCTGCCTGAGGTCACACAGCTGCTCTGGACTAGAGTACTATCCACACTGCTGTCCTGCTAGCTGTGACAATGACTGCCCTCCTGCCTTCTAGGTATCCCTTATCCTGTTGCTGAGCCCCAAGAGTCCAATGGAAGGGACAGCATATATACAAACAGTCCTGGCCACATGGGACAGTGATGAGCAACTGGCTTACTGAGGTCAACCATGTGCTCTCTCCTGGAAATTCAAAATGGATCCATGAAGGGAGCAAATAATGATGGAATATAATGTACAGCTGTAAAGACTACTTAGAGTTGACAACCAGGTCAGACACAGCTGTATGTACTCACAATTCCTAGGGAAGAAGAAAGTATGAGCCCGCTTGCCCAGGGTAGAAGAGAGGCCAAAAATATCTTGTGGCATTCAACAGGTGGAGGTGGTTGCTTCACTCTGATTCTCCATCAGATAGCTCTGTGTCCTGGCTAAAAATATGCTTCCTGTCTTTGAGGGTCATGTAATCGATCATGTCAAAAATCAATATTGACTAGTTTCCTTTTTGGTTTAATTAAAACAACCCTTCACTAAGAGATGAGCCACTTTACAAATGGAGATTATACCTGAGCCAATGTGTCTGTCTGAGATTAAACTGTTAGGAAATAATAACAATAGTAATGATAATTACTTGAATGTTTACCAGGTAACAAGCACTGTGCTTATACTTTATATGTATTAATATTTTCTAAGTTAATTCTCATAAGCCTATAAAGTAAGTATGATTATTATTCCTGTTTATAGAAGAGGAAATTGGGGTTTACAGAGGTTAAGTAATTCATTTGCGCATTCCACAAGTATTTATTGTGTGACTGCTATATTTCAGTTACTTTTCTAGGAGTTTAAATACATCAGCAAACAAAATAGACAAAGATCACCTTGCCCTCATGGAGAGTAAGTTCCAGTGGGGAAAACGGGAAACAATAACCATGGCAAATTAGTAACTTAGGGTGTTAGATAGCAAACAATGCCGTGGGAGTGAAATAAAAGATCTGAGTTGAGGCTACCTGTAGACTCACGTGGACAGGAGTGGTGGATTATGATTTTCAATAGAGAGATCAGGGTGTATTCCACTGAGATAGCTATATTTCAGCACAGGCTTCGAGGAGGTGAAGGAGAGAACCATGGTGGTATCTGAGAGAAGAAGATTCAGGCGAGGAAAATAGCAAAGGCAAAGGCTCCATGGCAGAATCAACAGCACAGAGGTCAATGTGGGTGGAGCAGAAAGGCTGATGGAAAGAGAGGGAAAGAGGCCAGAGAAGTAGCAGGACCAGGTCACAGGACCTTGAAGGCCATCATAGGGACTTTTTGTTTTTGTTTATTTATTTTTTTGATACAGAGTCTCACTCTGTTGCCCAGGCTGGAGTACAGTAGTATGATCTCAGCTACTGCAACTGCTACCTCCTGGGTTCAAGTGATTCTCCTGCCTCAGCCTCCTGAGTAGCTGAGATTACAAGCACATGCCACCACACCTGGCTAATTTTTGTATTTTTAGTAGAAACAGAGTTTTACCATGTTGACCAGGCTGCTCAAACTCCTGACCTCAGGTGATCTGCCCACCTCGGCCTCCCAAAGTGTTAGGATTACAGGCATAAGCCACTAAGCCCAGCCAGAACTTTTTTTTTTTTTTTTTTTTTTTTTGAGATGGAATCTCACTCTGTTGCCAGGCTGGAGTGAAGTGGTGAAATCTCAGCTCACTGCAACCTCGTGCCTCCCGGGTTCAAGTGATTCTCCTGCCTCAGCCTCCTGAGTAGCTGGGACTACAGATGCATGCCACCATTCCCAGCTAATTTTTGTATTTTCGGTAGAGACATCTGCTCCAGATGGTCTTGATTTCTTGACCTTGTGAACTGCCTGCCTCGGCCTCCGAAAGTGCTAGGATTACAGGGGTAAGCCACCATGCCCAGCCAGGACTTTCTATCTGAATGAAATTGAGACCTATCAGAGAGTTTTTATCACATGCATAACTCCATCTGACTTAACATCTTGGACTACTCTGAGAAAATACAAAACCCTAATCTATAAGGCCATACAAGTGTCAGAGCTAGAATTCAAGTTGATTTTCTTCCTAAGCTTTATGCTATGTCCCCTCTGGTTCTAAATATTCTGGAGCAATGAACGGCTGTTTCAAGTCTTTTTCCTCTCAATATGTTCTATTATTTTTTTGTCTTTGCTCTAACATCAGAAACCTCAATATACATTTTATAGAACTGAATTGTCTTCACAATTCAAAAAATAATAATATCAGTTAATATTGATGAGGTATAAGGTTTTACTATTTGCCTTCCACTGAATTAAGATTATAAATGTATGTTCTCATTCAATCCCCACAATGAAGCTATGAGGCAATCATACAACTGTGATCCTGCTATGCAGACAAGGATCTGAGACTTGGCAAGTTTCCTTACTCACCCTGACTCCCAGGGAACTCAACCACTTAAAAATTGTCCAGAAGACCTGCTTTGGGATAGGAATAATCTTTCAAGCCACGCCTCACTAGAAAGTCTGCAAGCTCCTTAAGAGAGGGAACCAAGTCACACACTTCTCTTTAGTAACCTCTGTTCCTGGGACAGCATCCTGCACGTAGAAAATATCCATCATATTTATGTTGAATAATTGATTCATGTTAAGAACAACTTCTAGCCCTGTTAAAATATATTTTAGAAGCACCACATATTTCCTTAGAAGGTCATTTTAATCCCATTACTATCCGCAGAGCAGTGTGTTCAGTATGGAATTCCTGGATGCCATGAGTTAAAGAAATTTCAAGTGGATAATGAATTTGCTTTTGCCAATCCACTGATGCATGCTAGCTAGATTCAAATCAGAACTCAGCCACTCCCTTCCGTAAGTTATTTACCCGGCCTGGGCCTCATTTTCTTCACCTGTACATAGAAATACTACTAAGGTTGCTGTGATTATTAAATGATCTGATGCATGCAAATTATCTACACAGTGGGCTGTACGCAGTATCTCGTGTCTGTAATCACAACACTTTGGGAGGCTGAGACGGGTGGATCACTTGAGGCCTGAGGCCTGAGACCAGGCTGGCCAACATGACAAACACCTGTCTTTGATAAAAAATACAAAAATTAGCCGAGTGTGGTGGCACCTGACTGTAATCTCAGTTACTCAGAAGGCTGAGGCACAAGCATCGCTTATACCCGGGAGGCAGAAGCTGCAGTGAGCTGAGATCATGCCAGTGCACTCCAGCCTGGACCCGACAGAGTAAGACTTGGTCTCAAAAACAAAAACCAAAACAAAAAATCACACAATGCCTGGTCTGTTGTAGGTGCTCAATAAATGTTACCTTTTATTATAGTATAGCCTAGAATTTCTTTTCTTAGCCCAGAGATGCTCAAGTAGATCTGAGCCAGAGCTAAACTCTGCTGGGAGACAGATAATCAGCTGTCTTCTAGGCCTTCAGAAATATGTGCTATAAAGGTGCGGCATGCTGGTGTAGCATCTGCCCCTTGCCAGTTTCTGTGGTGTAAATACTTCCACCATGTTCAATTTCAAGTAAGCAAGGTGATATCACTGAACATGGAGTTGGGAATATGTGTGCACAACTGACTCTCACTGACTGTTCCAGCTACCCCATTCACCACTTAAGCTATTTTTCCTCCATGGTGGCCTTCTTTTTCCAGCTCAGAACGTGCCATCAGCCCAAAAGGTACAGTCTTAGCCTCCTCTTTGCTCCATAAAAGGACTTACCTTAACTGCCTGCTCAAACGAGGTGATTTTTTTCTTTATTTTTAAAAGCTTTTATAAAATGCTCCAGTTTAGGCACTTCACACAAATTAACTCATTTGCTCATCCTTTGAGATTATTACTCCTACTTAATGGAGGAAGAAATTGAAAGCCGAAGAGGTTAAGTAACTTGCCTAGGGTCACACAGCAAGTAAATGGCAGAGCCAAAATTCAAATTAAGTGGCTTGGCTCTGAATTCATTTTCATATCCACTCTGCTGGCCAGACACAGAACTGTGGTGGGTCTGAGCCAGGTCATTGCCCAGAAAGAAAAACTAGAGAATCCTACTGGTCACTCTGAAACCCCTCTGCTGGGTTAGGACCAGCCTAGGAGGTTTTTTGCTGCATGTTTCCTACTTCTGTAAACCCATTCTATTCTGAGTTGATTGTAAGCCAATCGGCATTAGCAGGAGCCTGGAAAGCGCTTCCTTCCCTTCTCTTTTTGGGGAACTTGTCTGATCACTGTATCAATCCTCCACTTTCAGTGCAGGAGTGAAGACACTGCAGGGAGCCAGCAGCCAAGTGCTGCACTGTGACAAGACAGCCTGGGGTGCCTGGGACTGAGGCGCTTTGATAAATATTGCTTTTGCATTACCCATAGAAGGTGCAATTCCCAAGTCTGCCTGAGCTCGCCTTTCATAGGCCAGAGCAGCACCCCTGCTACGTCTGGGACTGGGTTTCCAAAGGTTGTTCTGGCAGCCAGAGCACAACAGCTGCTCAGCAATGCAATGATCCAGCAGCCCCAGAGGAGGAGGGGTACAGTGAGGCCTGATGCCCTGTGCCAAGCCCAGCACCCACCAGCTGCCTCCCTCCCCCTGCCATTGGAGCAGGAAAGCATTAACCCTGTCAGCACCAGTGGGCAAAGGCCTAGAAAAGGAACTAGGTTTCTGGAGATTAAGTTGCTTGTAATCACATAGCTAGGAACTCAGACTTGTCCACACCCTTTTCACTCCTAGAATGTTTAACTTTTGTTCTTTCTTCTCTGGTCATGAAGCCACTCGGCTGAGCATTCTTTTCTCATCTTACTTCTACACTATTCCCCCTTTTCTTTTAGCCAGCAGCTTGCCAGCCATAGTCATTTGCATTGCAGTCTAACTAGTAAGTTATAAAAAAAGCAAAAAACCCACACATAATAGTAAGTTAAGTGGATTCTAACATTTAGAGGAATCTATAATGATTAGAAAGCCCCTTATCATGTCACTTCTCTATCTTCGCAAAGAGTCATTAGCATTCTTGGCCACCACAAAGCATGAACAGAAACACAGTGAGACTCCTGCTCCTTGACAGAGAGAGGAATGCTTCATCCCACTTATTCATACAACACCAAAGAGTGGAATGGAGACTTCTAGATTTCTACCTCCAAGATCCAGTACAGCATAAGCCACTTGGGGTGGGGCCTGGATCCATAAGGACAAGAAGCTCTTAAGCCAAGCAGAAAACAAATAAAACAAAACACAACAACACAGACACAGATGCAGACATGAATAAATAAAGCAGACAAATCCACATATGGGAAGGCTCCCCATCCTGTCCCCGGGAGGCAGACTCCCTGAGGCCTTACAGATGTCAGCAGAATCTACTTACATGTTCCAAATTGTGCATACCCAGTGCCCACTGTTACTCTCAGAAAATTGGAGTGGAAGAGGAGAAACATCTTTCACATGAAAAACAAAAGACGCACCCCCATACCAATGTGGCTGTGGTTTCACCATTATTACACTGAGATTTGCACCAGTGGGGTTTTTAATAATTATTCCAGCTGTTGGATGAGTTGAGAATTTGCACAGCCGCAGTGGAAGTATAACCAGCTGGCCTGGTCCCTGGCCATAAAGAGAAAGGACAGAAGACTAAATTACCTAGTGGGTTTGGAGGAAGCGGGGAAAGAAAGACAGAGACAGATAATTAATCAGGAATAGACGAGATGTCTTCACAAGCCTGTGTTGTGGACTTTATGAGATCTTGGAGAATATACATTTATGAATATAAGCAACAGTGATCTCAAATAATTATCAGCTGTTAGTTTTCTAAAATTAATTACAATTTTTAATGGCAAAAAAAAATAAGGTGTATTCGGTAGGAAAAAAGGAAGTTTTTTTTTTTTGAAATGGGGTCTCACTCTGTTGCCCAGCCTGGAATGCAGTGGCACAATCTCAGCTCACTGCAACCTGCACCTCCCAGGTTCGAGCAATTCTCCTGCATCAGTCTGTTGAGTGGCTGGGATTACAGGTGCACGCCACCACATCCAGCTAATTTTTGTATTTTTAGTAGAGATGGGATTTCTCCATGTTGGCCATGCTGGTTTTGAACTCCTTACCTGGTGATCTGCCCACCTTGGCATCCCAAAGTGCTGGGATAACAGGCATGAGCCACTGCACTCGACCAATAAAAGGGAGTTTTTAAAGGAGAAAAATATACTTTCTGCACAATGATGATTTGATATTTATGTTTTCTACTGAGTTTGTATGTACGTGAACAGATATTTTAAATAATGGTAAACACAATTTGTATTCTATGTTTCCTTGCCTGTTTCTTTCATTTTACTTCAGAGTTTACATATTTTTCATATATTTGTGGTCTTCAGAGTGACCAGTGTTTAATTGACACATATTTTTCCAATGAGTGAAAATTCCACAATTGACTGAGCCATTCTCTTGTAATCAAATTTTCAGGTTCTGTCCATGAACCATATGTTCTTATGAATCCAAGTTTTGGTTCTGGTGAATTGTTGTCTTGGGACAAATTCCACTGAGAAAAATGACTCAATAAAATTAAACCAGTTCTGTGACTTTTGTTGCATATTGTAATGTTGCTTTCCATAAAAGCTTGCATGGGTTTTTAAAGCAATGTCACCAATAATAAATAGACCAACCTTACAAAAATTTTGTCAGCTCTGGACATTGCTGTTTTTTAAATTTGTTTTTATTTTAGGCACAGTTAAAATCCTCTCCAGTTCTTACTTTTTATGATATCCAATATAATACTCATTAAAATAATTTTAAAAACAACTTTCATTACATTTTACTCTAGGAAAACAAATCCACTTTATTTTACAAATTCCAGAGAATTCTATCCAGATACAATGTAATTCATACCAAGCTGGAAAAGGGTGCTTGAAATTAAAGACTATCTTTTCTGGTAGGGTGGGGTGTAATGCTGTTGGTTAAAAGATAATTGCTGTGTTGTAAAATGTCAGCTAGCCAGTTCTGAAGAGCAGACCCCCTAATCTGAAGAGGCCAGTCGTGGTTCTCTAAATGTAGAAACATTTTCAAAAAATCAACAAAAGAACATCTCTCTGGTTGCTTGGGGTTGCTTTCTCAAAGGCAGACTATGATTCTGGCAAGATAGTAAGACTTAGCGTTTCAGGTCCCCGGATGCTCCATATACATACCACCATTAAAGCTACTGCTGTTTCTGCTAATAGTATGAATAATAACAAAAGAGATAAGAAAAACCCAAAGTATTTTTTTCCTATTCACACTCACCACTCAACACAACACTTCTAACATCAGACATGTGGAGTGTTTTGTTTTGTTTTGTTTTGTTTTTTTTCAGCAGAAAAAAACACATCAGCCAAGCAATTCTGCATAGACTCCAAGTGGGTGTCTTCTAATTCAATTCAGTTCTGACACTATATATCCAGAGATAGCATCAAATCCTACAAGTGATGGCTCAGTCAGTCCCACAAGATTGATCCCTACTTCAGATGCCAGTCATACATGGTGAGTTTTCACCTATATTCCTGACCAATTGGCTATAAATTGGGGGTTTGTTCCCATGACCCTCTTCTCATGCTTGGTTAATTGCTAGAGCAACTCACAGAACTCAGAGAAACATTTTACTGATGTTTACACATTTGTTACAAAAGCTATTAGAAAGGATACAGGTGAACAACCAGATGGAAGGGATGCATAGGGAAAGAACTAGGGAAAGGAGCATGGCTGTCCCATCACCTCTCTGGATGCCACCCTCTAGGCACCTCCATGTGTCCAGGTATCCGGGCAGCTATTCCATAGCACAGGAATTTTTATCAAGGCTCCACCACACAGGCATAATCAACTATAGACTCCATTTCCAGCCCCTTGCCTCCCTCTGGAGAATGGGAATGGAGGCTATAAGCCCCAATCTTCTAATCCTGGCTTGGGCTTTCTGATGACCAGCCCCCATCCAGTAGCCCAGAAATAGTAGCCCCATTAGAAAGAAAAGTACTCCTATTACCCCGAAAAGTCTAAGAGATTTAAGAACTCTGTGTCAGGTACTGAGATCAAAGACGAAATACTAAAACAAAACGTTGTCCTAGCACCACTACTGCTCAGGAAATTATGAGTTTTAGAAGCGGTATGTCAGGGACTGTAGTCAGAGACCAAATATCTATTTCTTATTCTATTACAATATCATAGCTAACAGAATAATTATTGAGTACTCACTATATGCTAAGCAATGCATTAAGCACTCCAGTATAAATGATCTCACTTATTATGTTCACTTGAAGAGTGATGAAACAAAAGCATATAGGCTTAGAAACTTGCTCAGGGCCACACAGCTCATTCATGGACACAAACCTAGGATATCTAAAAGCAGGTTTTGATTTCCTCAGCCACACTATGGTTTACCTCATTTAGTAAACTGTCAGTTAATAGCTCCATTTTCACTTTCCCAGAAACTTGTAACAAAGCTACATGTTGGGGATAAGGTGGAGTTCCATGGTGCCTTCTACATGTCCTTCCATCTCTATTAGCCAACCATGAATTTAGCACTGTCCCTATGCATCTCTGGCATGTCCTCTGTCAAAGGGAGACTTCATCCACCTAGGCATCCCTTCAGTCTCTGGGGCGGGTTTTGACTCCTTTCTCTGTTTGAAATTATTTGACTTGAGATCCAATTTTAAGTTTAAAGCTTTATCTTTATTGACTCTTTCAGAAAAGCCACCAGATCATTTGCAAAAGGAAAAACCACTAGTGGCTCGACTGAGCATACTTGGTTTCTTCCCAGTAGCATGCTTATGAGACTATCTTCCTGACAGTTCCATGATAAATACTATCATCAAACAGTAGCCAAGTACTAAGGTCCAATTTAAACTCTACCCTTATACCAACTGGCCCACGTGAGTATATGTTGCTGGTACAGCACTAGCCTTAGAACAATCATTTATCCAACCATTTATCTTTTTTTCCATTCCCTGGCCATAAGAGTATGAGAACTCATGCTATATTTTTGGGAAATGTTACAAAAACAAGTATTATACCAAGGAAGGTCTTGAATAAAGCCATCACAACTTACGTTGGATAAAATTATAAGAAAACATATCAAATATGTCAAGCTCAATACACTTTTAGTTTTGTTTCTTTCATTTTCCAGATAAATGAAAATAGAGAAATTTTATGAAATCAGAGCTATAATTCAAAGGCCTGTAGAAGATATTAACTTTTCCCACCAATTGCTTATTTCAATCAAATGTACATGGCAATAATATTATACTTTAAAAGACCAAAAAATAATAATAATAACTAGACAATTCCCTGGTTAATTTCCTCATGCCAGTATTTTTCAATATGGAGTCAGTGCAGCAAAATTCATTGGGTAGCTGGCTAAATGCCAATTCCTGGTCTTATTGCAGGCATACCAAAGCAGAATTTCTGGAATGGAGGGTTAGGAACCTTAGATTTTATATTTCCCTTAGTTGTTTGTATTGACTCTTATTCACTGCTCTAGCATCTCCCGACATGTTGCAGGCTCAGAAGAACTGCATACAAAATTCAAGTGGGAGAAACAATGGAAGCTGACCTGGCATCAATGCTTCTGCTAAAACTGGGGCAGATTTCTGTCCCACTCTAGGCCTTTCTGTCTTCCCCATGCTTACTGTAAAATTCACATAAGTCAGGAGAATTTCTGAGTAGATTATGACACAAAAGACTTCTAGGTGGCAGAACCTACAATAGAATAAATGATTGTATGAAACATTTTATGAATGATCTCAAACACCCCTGCTGATCTTCTCTAGGAATGAAAATGAAGGGATGATACAAGTTTAACCAGTAGTCCCGAGAGAACCACTGCTGGGAGAGAGGCGCAGGGTGGAAGAGAGGTTAGATAAAATTTAAAAAATATCTGACTGGCTCTGTGGAAGGAACAGCAAGTCACTTCTAATCCCTGGAGTTATGCTGCCTCATAGGGATGTAGAGTTGGATTTTAAATGAAACTTTTATGAGACATTCTTGATCTCAAATACTCTATGCCAGGGCCCCTTTATTGTTCTAAGGCCTATTAGGTCATGGGTACCAATTGTTTATTTAGAAAATATCACCACAGTAATGATAACAGATCCCTGATCTCTTTGATTTGTTTGAGCTTTGTTTTAGAGGCATGCAAGGCAGGAATATTATTGTAATTCTGATTCCTTATGTGAGGAATCCTGCCTTTCTTGTATGCATCTAGTTTCCAATTCCATTGTAAGGATGTGAAATGATCAAAATCAACAACATCCATGATTAGTCATTCATTTATCCTTGAAGTCATCGATTTACCAAATTTGTATTAATTACCTACTGTATGGATCACAAAAATTCTCCTTATTGTTGGGAAAAAAAATTGTAACCACCAGTGTAGTCGTTGCCTACATGGAGCTTATGGTCTGATGAAGGAGTATATAAGTAAATAGACAAATTTAATATGGAATGAATGCTATGATAGGATTAAGTCTCAATGAAAGGGAGCCAACTATAAGAACAAAGAAAGCAAGAACAAGACACAGGAGACTCTTCAGGGGTCTTTGGCAACTATCCAGGTAAGAGTGACACCAGTGAGCATGAAGAACCATTGATTTCCTTTGACTTTTTTTGCTAATTTTTCTTTCTAAATATTGGAGGTTAGGCAGAGCCTAATCACTCACTTCTGCTAATGGCTTCTAACCAATTAATCAGTAGACATTGGCCAGATGTGAACCAAAATACATCATGCACTAGTAAAGCTCCTCCCTTTCACACAAATTTGAACTTAACCACTCCGCTCTAGGGCAGGCAGGCAAAAACAGGAGTCTTATAAAAAGGAATCACATCCAACCCCATATTATGGCCATAATTTTCCATGTCCCTTTGTGTCCACGCACCTTGGTTGCGTCCTCATAGAAGACTCTGCACTTGGCCTTACGTTCTGCATTGACCAACAGAATGTGTGGAAAATGGCATGGTGCTGGATCTGCCTGCAGCCTCAGGGAGGCTGTGCTCTTTTTCACACTCTTTTGAAACCTCAGGTACTTTGTGAAGAAGCCTGGGCTACATTGCTAGAGGATAAGAAACCAAGAGGAAAAGAGCCAAGTTGTCCCATCCAAGGTCATCCTTGACCAATTTTAGCCGTCTATGCTCCCAACCATGTGAAACAGTCCAGCCAAGATGAGAAGAAGTGTTTACCACAGTTGGCAACCGATGTATCAGTAAGCAGAGATGAAATCAGAAGGTCCATCTATTTGGCCCATATACTTGTGAATGATAAATGCTATTGTTTTAAGCCACTGAGATTTGATGTGGTTTGTTACACAGCAATATCTAGCTGATACATTTCCTGAGATCTAAGATATTCAAGAAACAGAGACAAGACAAAGAAGAACTGGTACTGCTACTTTTATGGCTGTAACTTTGTGGCTTATATTGCTTTGGCCAAGTTCCCATAAGGTTCTCTCTGGTTTAATCAACCACTAAAAAGAAGAGAAGTCATCAAAGAGACAGAGAGGTCACACATTCCTTTTGACACTTCTTGAGTTAGGGTCTGAAGCAAAGTCTCACCTGGAGAACTTCTTTCTTCTGTGTACATAAGTCATTTACCACCATGCTTGCATTCTTAGTCTCCCTGTGAATAACTCATTAACTCAGATAAATCGCTCCTTAGAGAATATAATAAGCTCATTTAAGAGCTGTCCATTGGCTAGGACAAAAAGAAAGAAAAACAGCAAAAAACACGGAAAGTTAACCAAAGCTTAACTAATAGACTTTTCATCTTATTTCTTTTTTTCTTCCCTAAAACAGTACCCATGCTTGAGTGTAACAAAATATATGTAAAAACAAGCTGTCAGGCTTCTGACACAGTGGATGCCTAAAGCAAATATTTCTGCTAAAAGTTTTGATGGAGCCCTGGGGAGAGTAGGAAAGGGTCCCAAGCTGAGAGGGACTGGCAGCTGGCTGAGAGTGCAACCTGAAGCTCTCTTCCCGTTTCACAAAGAAGGTTTTGTTTGGTTTGTGGTGCATGGTGAGTGACTCCTTAGGTCCATGGGGATATGCTGGGTTCTGGGGGAACATCTGGGCTGCCAGTTCAAGCAAGGCTGAAACCCTATACTGGCCAGAGCTGCTCCAATGAATCAGGTGTAGGTGTATTTTTCCAGGATGTTCAAAACCACATCTTACCCTGAGAAACAGGGTTTTGTCCATAAAGCCTCATTCAAAAGGGCAAGCAATCTTCCTTTGGTTCCCATGAAGGAGATGTTTACTGAGGCTTCATGCCCAAATAATCAAATCCAATAACTGAAAGTATGACCTCCACACATCCTTTTTCAAAGTATGTTAGGAACCCTTACCAAAAAAAATCTCTCTCACTCTAAGCCATTCCCACCTTGTATTTATAACACAGTTTCAAAAGATTGATCCTGCATTTGGTTCTGAAAGATTGCTTTTTTTTTTTTTTTTTTTTTTTTAAGCTCCGGAATTCAAGTGTAGAACATGTAGGTTTGTTACATTGGTATACTCGTGCCATGGTGGTTTGCTGCACCAATCAACCCATCATCTAGGTTTTAAGCCCCACATGCATTAGCTATTTGTCCTAATACTCTCCTGTCCTTCACCCCCACCTCCCAATTGGCTCCATTGTGTGTTGTGCCCCTCCCTGTGTCCACATGTTCTCATTATTCAACTCCCACTTACAAGTGAGAACATGTGATGCTTGGTTTTCTGTTCCTTTGTTAGCTTGCTGAGGATGATGGTTCCCAGCTTCATCCATGTTCCTGCAAAGAACATGATTTCATTTTTTTTTATGGCTGCATAGGATTCCATGGTGTATATGTACCACATTTTCTTTATCCAGTCTATCACTGATGGGTGCTTGGGTTGATTTCATGTCTTTACTATCATAAAAAGTGCTGCAATAACATACACATGCATGTGTCTTTACAGTAGAATAATTTATATTACTTTGGGTAAATACACAGTAAAGGGATTGCAGGGTCAAATGGTATTTCTGGTTTTAGATCCTTGAGGAATCACCACACTGTCTTCCACAATGGTTGAACTAATTTACATTTCTACCAACAGTGTAAAACTGTTCCTATTTCTCCACAGCCTCACCAACATCTATTATTTCTTGACTTTTTAATAATCACCATTCTGACTGGAGTGAGATGGTATCTCATCATGGATTTGATTTGCATTTCCCTAATGATCAGTGATGTTGAACTTTTTTTCATATGTTTGTTGGCCACATAAATGTCTTCTTTTGAGAAATGTCTGTTCATATCCTTTGCCCACCTTTTGATAGGGTTGTTTGTTTTTTCTTATAAATTTGACAAATGCCCGGATATTAGACCTTTGTCAGATGGGTAGAATGCACAATTTTTCTCACGTTCTGTAGGTTGTTTGCTCACTCTCATGAACAAACAACTTTTGCTGTGCAGAAGATCTTTAGTTTAATTCAATCTCATCTGTCAATTTTGGCTTTTGTTGAAATTGCTTTTGGCATTTTCATCATGAAATCTTTGCCCATGCCTATGTCCTGAATAGTATTGCCTAGGTTTTCTTCTAGGATTTTTATGGCTTTGGGTTTTACATTTAAGTCTTGATAAGGGAGGGGTCCAGTTTCAATTTTCTGCATATGGCTAGTCAGTTTTCCCAGCACTATTTATTAAATAGGGAGTCTTTTCCCCATGGCTTGTTTTTGTCACATTTGTCAAAGATCAGATAGTTGTAGATATGTGGTATTATTTCTGAGGTGTCTGTTCTGTTTCATTGGTTTATATATCTGTTTTGGTATCACTGTCATGCTGTTTTTGTTACTCTAGTTTTGTGGTGTAATTTGAAATCAGGTAATGTGATGCCACCAGCTTTTTTCTTCTTGCTTAGAATTGTCTTGGCTATATGGGATCTTTTTTGGTTCCATGTGAAATTTAAAGTAGTTTTCTCTGATTCTGTGAAGAATGTCAATGGTAGTTTGATGGGAATAGCATTGAATCTATAAATTACTTTAGGTAATATGGCCATTTTCATGATATTGCTTCTTCCTATCTATGAGGATGGATATTTTTCCATTTGTTTGTGTGCTTTCTTATTTCCTTGAGGAGTGGTCTGTAGTTCTCCTTGAAGAGGTCCTTCATATCCCTTGTTAGCTGTTTTCCTATGTATTTTATTCTCTTTGTAGCAATTGTGAATGGGAGTTCATTCATGATTTGGCTCTCTGCTTGTCTATTATTGGTGTATAAGAATTCTTGTGAATTTTGCACACTGATTTTGTATCCCGAGACTATGCTGAAGTTGCTTATCAGCTTGAGGAGTTTTTTGGCTGAGACAATGTGGTTTTCTAAACATAGAAACATGTCATTTGCAAACAGAGACAGTTTGACTTCCTCTCTTCCTATTTGAACATCCTTTATTTTTTTCTCTTGCCTGATTGCCCTGGCCAGAACTTCCAATACTATGTTGAATAAGAGTAGTGATAGAGGGTATCCTTGTCTTGTGCCAGTTTTTATAGGGAATGTTTCCAGCCCTTGCCCATTCAGTATAATATTGGCTGTGGGTTGCTATAAGTAGTTCCTATTATTTGGAATATGTTGCATCAATACCTAGTTTATTGAGAGCTTTTAACATAAAAGGATGTTGAATTTTATTGAAGGCCTTTTCTGCATCTATTGAGATGATCATGGGGTTTTTGTCATTGGTTCTGTTTATGGGATGGATTACATTTACTGATTTACACATGCTGAACTAGCCTTGCATCCCAGGAATGAAGCTGACTTGATCATGGTGGATAAGCCTTTTGATGTGCTGTAGATTCAGTCTGCCAGTATTTTTTTGAGGATTTTTATATCAATGTTCATCAGGGATATTGGCCTGAAGTTTTGTTGTTGTCGTTGTGTCTCTGCCAGGTTTTTGTATCAGGATGATGCTGGCCATAAAATGAATTAGGGGGAGTCCCTCCTTTTCAATTGTTTGGAAGAGTTTCAGAAGTAATGGTACCAGCTTCTCTTTGTACCTCTGGCAGAATTCAACTGTGAATCTGTCTGGTCCTGGGCTTTTTTTCAGCTGATAGGCTATTAATTATTGCCTCAATTTCAGAACTTGTTATTGGTCTCTTCAGGTATTTGACTTATTCCTGGTTTGGTCTTGGGAGGGTGTATATGTCCAGGAATTTGTCTATTTCTTCTAGATTTTCTAGTTTATATGCATAGAGATATTTATGGTAAACTCTGATGGTAGTTTGTATTTCTGTGTGGTAAGTGGTGATATCCCTTTTATTATTGTTTATTGTGTCTATTTGATTCTTCTCTCTTTGCTTCTTTATTAGTCTAGGTAGAAATCTATTTTGTTAATTTTTTCAAAAAACCGGCTCCAGGATTGATTTTTTTGAAAGACTTTTTGTCTCATCTCCTTCAGTTCTTCTCTGATCTTGAATTGATCCCTTTACCATTATGTAATGCTTTTCTTTGACTTTTAAAAATCTATGTTGGTTTAAAGTCTGTTATTTCTTGTCTTCTGCTAGCTTTTGGATTTGTTTGCTCTTGCTTCTCTGGCTCTTTTAATTGTGATGTTAGGGAATCAATTTGGGATATTTCTAGCTTTCTTATGTGAGCATTTAATGCTATAAATTTCCCTCTTACACTGCTTTAGCTGTGTCCCAGAGATTCTGGTATGTTGTCTCTTTGTTCTCATTGGTTTCAAAGAACTTCTTGATTTCTGCCTTAATTTCATTATTTACCCAGGAGTCATTCAGGAGCAGGTTGTTCAATTTCCATGTAGTTGTGTGGTTTCTTAATCCTGAGTTCTAATTTGATTGCACCATGGTCTGAGAGACTGTTTGTTATGATTTCAGTGTTTTACTTCCAATTATTTGGTCAATTTTAGAATAAGTACCATGTGGCACTGAGAAGAATGTATATTCTGTTGAGTTGGGGTGGAGAGTTCTGTAGACGTCTTCTAGGTCCACTTGAATCAGAGCTGAGTTCAAGTCCTGAATATCTTGTTAATTTTCTGTCTCATTGATCTAATATTCACAATGGGTTTCAAAGTCTCCCATTATTATTGTGTGGGAGTCTAAGTCTCTTTGTAAGTCTCTAATAACTTGTTTTATGAATGTGGGTTCTTCTGTTTGGGGTGTATATATGTATTTAGGATAGTTAACTCTTTTTGTTAAATTGATCCCTTTACTATTATATATTGCTATTCTTTGTCTCTTTTGATCTTTGTTGGTTTAAAGTTTGTTTTGTCAGAGACTAGGATTGCAACCCCTGCTTTTCTTTTTCTTTCTTTCTTTTTTTTTTTTTTTTTTTTTTGTTGCTTTCCATTTGCTTAATTTTTCCTCCATCCCTTTATTTTGAGCCTATGTGTGTCTTTGGACGGGAGATGGGTCTCCTGAATACAACACACAGATGGGTTTTGACTCTTTATCCAATTTGCCAGTCTGTGTTTTTTAATTGGGGCATTTACCCCATTTGCATTTAAGGTTAATATTGTTATGTGTGAACTTGATCCTCTCATCATGATGCTGTCTGGTTATTTTCCGCACTCGATGCATTTTCTTCATACTGTTATTGGTCTTTATATTTTGGTGTGTTTCTGCAGTGGTTGGGACCAGCTTTTCTTTTCTATATTTAGTGCTTCCTTCAGGAGTTCTTTGAAGGCAGGCCTAGTGCTGACAAAATCCCTCAGCATTTTCTTGTCTGGAAATGATTTTATTTCTCCTTTGCTTATGAAGCTTAGTTTAGTTAGATATGAAATTCTGGGTTGAAAATTCTTTTCTTTAAGAAAGTTGAATATTGGTTACCACTCTCTTCTGGCTTAGAGTTTCTGCTGAGAGGTCTGCTATTAGTCTGAAGGGCTTCCCTTTGTAAGTTACCTGGCCTTTTTCTCTGGCTGTCCTTAACATTTTTTCCTTCATTTCAATCTTAGAGAATCTGATGATTCTGTGTCTGGGGGTTGATCTTCTCGTGGAATATCTTAGTGGTGTTCTCTATATTTCCTGAATTTGAATGTTGGCCTGTCATGCTAGGTTGGGGAAGTTCCCCTGGAAAATATCCTGAAATGTGTTTTCCAACTTGGTTCCATTCTCCCTGTTTCTTTCAAGTACTCCAATCAATCATAGGTTCGGTCTTTTTACATAGTCCTACATTTCTTGGTGGTTTTGTTAGTTCCTTTTCATTATTTTTTTTTCTCTAATCTTGTCTACATGCCTAATTTCAGCCAGATGGGTTTTCAATCTCTGATATTCTTGGTCAGTTCAGCTGTTGAACTTGTGTATGCTTCACAACATTCTGATGCTTTGTTTTTCAGCTCCATCCATTCATTTATGTTTCTCTCTAACCTGGTTATTCTAGTTAGCAGCTCCTATAACCTTTTATCAAAGTTCTAAGCCTCTTTGCATTGGGTTAGAACATACTCTTTCAGCTCAGCAGAGTTTATTCCCAACCTTCTGAAGCCTACTACTTCTGTCAATTGGCCCATCACATCACTTGAGCTCAAGAGTTCAAGATGAGACTGGGTAACATAGTGAGACCCTGTTTCTACAAAAAATACAAAATATAGCTACTTGGGGGCTGAGGTAGGAGGATCTCTTAAGCCTGCAGGAGGTTGAAAGGCTTCAGTAAGCTGTGATCTTGCCGCTGCACTCCAGCCTGGGGGAAAAAGGGAGACCCTGTCTCAAAAAAAAAAAAATAAAAAAAGAAAGAAAGAAAGAAAAAGTAAAAAAGAACCTTTACTCTCTACTTGACTTAGGCACCAGATTTGCATTTTCAGTAAGTTCCTGTTATTACTCATTAGCAAAATAGTTCTTATTTTTTTATTATACCATCTGAGTACTGGAAAGATCACATTGCTATGCAGGGGCCATGGCAGTATCTCAATTTTGAATATAATATGTTTAGTGTATCAGAGCACACATGTACATAGTGTGAAACTGAGTTCATTTTCCATGTATTTATCATTAAACCTCAGGTTTTGAAGTCAGCAAGTTCTAAACTAGCATTCTGCCTAGCTTAATTACTTGCTTAAGAAAGTTATTTATATTTTCGAACTTCTGTTGTTTCATTTCTAAAATGGAGGAACAATAGCTAACCTTCAGTTATTAGAATGACTAAATAAAGTTCCTTCTTAAAATATATAACACAGTGCTTGACACATAGTGAGGCCTCAATGAGAATTGAATGAATGAGCAGATAAATGAATAGATAAATAATAGAAATAAAACAGGACACAGGAATAATGTGTGTCTAGATTTATTTATTCATTTATTTCTTGGAAACCATTTCTCATCACAGAAAAATGTTAGGTACATTATAGACAGGATGAATAGATGTCTTAAAATTCATGCTATATTCTTAATTCTGGTTAATGTATTCTAACAAAAATTATACATTAAAATCATTACAAAATATAATTTATGTGTCAAGCTATACTTTTTCATAGTAATGAATTTATTTTTCATAGTATAGTGTGTGCATATAGCTTATTTACACATTTAGATATATTTCCTATTTATAATCAGAATTTGAATTACTGGGCAAGCTTTTAGCTAAATAGTTTATAGCCAAATTGTTTCCCAGTAAGTCTTCTAGTTTTTATCTATGAGAGGGCCAATTTGCTAGCATCCTCTTTAAATTATTTCTTAGGCCAAAGGGGTATCTTTTTCTTAACAAAAACTATTTTAATAGTTTAAATTGAATTCACTAAAACTATATATCATGGCTATTGAAACAGGTTTGACTAATTTTTAACGACACTTCAAATAAATTTAGCAAGATAGTTGGGTTCAATTATCGTACAGAAAATATGTGAGATTATCAGCAAAATTTTAAAGCAATAGACACTGGTGTCCCAACTGGTACCCTAATGGCTATGAATCTTTAATACCTACCTTTATGTTAAGCTTCAAGAAATGAGGCAGAGAAGAGGAGGGAGAAGACGCAGTATTTCAGTGATTCTTTGCAACTTGACAAAGTGCTATTATGTCATCTTTCAAATCCATAAGCCATTATTTTGCACCTTGTGGAGCAATACAATAGTGCTCCATTTCCCACAGAATCACTTATCCTAAAAGTCTTCATATACGTTTCTCAGTCTACCCTTCCCTCCAGGGAAGGCAAACTTCTCTAGCTTTGGGAACAAGTAGGTCTTAGGTCGCAGCTTTCTTTTCTGCAGAAACAGGACACAAGATAACAAGCAAAGTGACCTTTGCAATTGTCTTTCTCAAAGGAAGCTGAGTCACTTTTCTCTAATGCGGTAAAAAAATGTTTTTATTATATCGAGAACTAGCACCATAACTTCTCCCATGGAGGAAATTTTTCTTGTGAAAATACCTTCAAGAGGCATTTTGGCATGGATGAGCAAGAGTGTGGTAGATTGATTGCAAAAATAGCACAAACATTTCTCCTCTCTGTACTCACTCCCCTTGCAATATGACTTTGCAGCTTCTCCCCTCAAGAGAAAAATCTATTTGTCCACCATTAAAATCTAAACTGGTTTTGTGACTTGCTTTGACAATAGAATGTGGTGAGAGTGATAATCTACCACTCCGAGGCTAGGTCTCAAAGGCTTTTTCACACATTATGGTGGCTTTGTTGAAATCCTGCTCTGCTGTATGAATGCATCCAGGCTACTCTGCTGGATGAGGAGCAACCCACAACCCAAGCATGTGCATTTCCATAGCCAGTATTCAACCATTCCAATGAAGCCATTCTAGATCAGCCAACTCCCAGCTGACTGCCAAAGTGAGCAAAGCGTGCTGGGATCAGCTGAGCTCAACCTAGAGACATGTAACTCACAAATAGATTTGCAACCAACAATAAGTGTTTATTTTAAAGTTCCTGAATTTTGGCATGTATTCTTAATCGGCATTAGCTAATAGATACATTCACAAGCAGGAATAGCAGTATCAGAATATCAAAGACTGTGGGAAGCCAATCTACAGTAGCAAGAGGGGACTCATGTTGCTGATAGTTGCTTGAAGTGGTATAAAGAAAAGAAATGAGGACGAGAAGGGGAGAAGATCTAACAAAATGGAGAGTACATGTGATTATATGTTGGAGGTACAGGGACTGTTCATGGTGACAGGACGGCCAAAGCATATGTAAGAAAGAGGAGTTAACATGTTGCCAGGAAATGAGTATCCACTCCACTTTGCCTTCTACATTTTCAACACAATCTATGTAACTGATTAATGGAGCACAGGAGTCGATAGAGGTCCTGTTCTTGTTTGTGAAAACTAAAGAGAGGACGGAGCATTTCCTACTGGGTAAAGTAATGTGATACAAAGATAGGATGCTCAGACATAAGAGTCTGCAATGCTGAGCCACTTCCATTTCCACCCTCTCACATGGAATTCACAAGGAATACTAAAGAGTGTTAAGACTTCCATGGACCATTCAATTTATAAGGAGGGAAGAAGTAAGGTTGAGTCATGCTTAGCTTTCTCTGCAGTGGAACAGAGATCTGCAGCTGACATCTGAATAGCACTCCTCTCATGTAAAGGGTGGAGGGAATGTCAACACTAACTGAACACCTAAGCCTTATCTCATGAAATTTCCACAATTGTGCAAAGAAATTATTGGTTATCTGGGTTATGCCTAAAAGGGAACTAAGTTTCAGAGACATTAAGGAGCATACTAAATTTCCCTCAGTTGGTGAGTGATGAACAGTATTTTAAATACAAGATTGCTTGATCCTGGCCCAATAATCTTTCGATTCCACCACAACTGCCAGAAACATCTATCCACACATCAGGTGTATCCACAGCTGTTTGGTTTGTTGTTGCTGAAATTTAAGTGTAACACCTCCCTTAGCAACTGAAAAGGCCCTTAGCTACCTGTAATGTTTAATAACTACTTTCTACATAAATAGCTTCTGAAGGTTTTATCTTACAGCATAGTGGGTTCATGACAGCTTTTTCTGAGATGATGAAACAACAAAAATGACTGGGCAATGACCTAGAGACTGCCTGGGAGGGGGTTGGTCAGGTGTAGTCCCTTGGGAAATACAGGGGACACAGATGGTCCAGATGGTTGAGACATTTCTTTCACTAGAGCATGGAGTGTAGAATTAGCCAAAATATCCAACCTGTAGGAGGCAAATACAGATGTTCTAAAATTGTGGTATCCAACTCTTATTTTTCAGATCTTTAGGGTTCAACAGAGGTTCTTGAGAGGCCATTACAAATGTCAGGGGGAAAAGTAATTCAATTAATAACAACAACAACATAACTTATAATTGTATAGCACCAGGCAGTGTTCTAAGAATTTTGTGTATATTAACGCATTTAATCATGTTTATATCCTTATGAGCTACATAAAACATTATCAATAGCCCCATTTTACAGATAAGTAAACTAAGACAAAGAAGGGTTAAGGAACTTAATCAAGGTTTTGCAGTAAGTGGTCCCACTAGAATTTTTTCACAGGCAGTTTGTTTGATAGATCCTGCTCCTTCCCACCATAATGTACTATTTTTCAGGCAGAGAAACTTTTTTTTTAATTGCATGCACACACATACACACACACAAACACATAGATACACCTTACATCTTTATGAGATTAGCATATTGGACTGGCAGGACTCACAGGATGCAATCCCAAAGCGACTTCATTTTCCCCGTAATTGCTCACTGAAACCTGTGCCATGGATCAGATCTTTCCCTAACCCTGGATGAACTCCTGGGAAGAAAAGACCACACAGCTTCCTGATTACCTCTGAAATAAGCAAAGAAACTCCAGGCAGTTTAGTTGCCTAAAACAGTCTCTGTTCACTGATGAGCATCCCGAGTTAATGTAATATTTGATATTTTGAACTTAACTCAAAGTTAAAGCCTGTCTCCACACTTGAACCTGCAATAAGTTAGAAATCCACCGATAGGGAAAGAGGGACTTTGTCTTTTCTACTCTGTTGTCTCCCTCCATCCTCTACCACAGCCTGGTGTTGACTTCGAACCTCCTGGTTGAAGCCAGGAGAGAAAAGAGGTGGAGGCTTAAAAATAATTAATGAGCACCCATATACAGATAGTTTCATATTACATTGCAATTGTGGAGGTATTTCAAAATGTTGTTTACACTTATCAGTGTTTTAAAATTATGAAAATAATGGTTGTTATTAGGACTGATGCTAAATCTGGTTATTTAATGTTAGAAGAATTTTGAAGTATTTTGATAACTCTACTTAAATAGGATTCCTTTGGCAATTCTCTGGATTTAATTTATGTACTTAAAAACAGTAATCTAAGAAGGGTCATCTATTGCCAAAGACTACTGAGAGAGTTTATAGCATAAAAGCACCTTGGCTTTTTGGGTTTCTTCTCCACCATATAATGTCTCTGCTGTTGTCCTGTCTCCCTTCCAGACAACCTTCTTGGGCAAAATCCCTTTAAAGTGGTAAGAGCCAGTTCTTTTCCTCCTGCTCACATGGCTGACATCTCCATGGGAAGCATGCACCTTTACCAGTGCTTGGCAGAAGTGCAGGTTCTCTGTAACCCCAGCAGCCCCTACTCCATCTGCTGTTCAGGTCTGCCAGTTAACTGGTATGCACTAGTAAAGCAAACTGGCTTTGCATGGCTCGAAGTCCTCTTGTAACAATTGATAGATAACTTCTGCTATGAGCTCCCCTCAAATCCTCTGCCAATGCCCTTGCCTCCTCAGCCTCTTCCCAGGACCTCCAGACCTCCCACTATTAAGGAACCTAAGAAAAAATACTTGGCAAAGCCAGACCCTGCAAGAACTGACTCCAAATGCACAAATGATTTCAGTTCTCATTTTGTCAGTGCTCAGGTCTCACTGATTATTGGAACCCTCTGAAATATCCACCCCATTCACTACATCCAAAGGAAGCAATCTAACTCCCTACACCTCCTTCTTGGAATGGCAGTAGGAAAAATACTCCAACACATTTTCCCAAAGAAATTCTCTCTTTAATCTCGCACCTCAATCTTTTTATTACCTTTCAGGTGGCTTTTGAACCTTATATATTGAGGGTCTGTATTAAATGTTCATTCACTGAAATTACTGCTGACAACCAATCCCTACACACCACACACACACAGACACACACACACACACACACACACACACACACACACACACACACACACACACA
>NW_022436973.1:3505475-3541425 GCF_009761245.1 Sapajus apella | reverse complement strand
ACACACACACACACACACACACACACACACACACACACACACACACATATATATATATATATATATCCTTACCTCTGCTTGGTTATAAGAATTTCCCATGCAGCAGACTATTGAACTACAGATTTTTCAGCATTGGCATTTGGAAAAGCCTCAAACCTGAAGGCAGAGAAAACTAAGAGCCCAAGGCCTCCAATCTAAAGATAGATTCCATTAATCCTAGGCTGGCCACCTTGTACAGCATTGCAATGCCTCCTGCACATATGAGCGTGGCCAGCTTGCCTCTCCTGTTTCGACATTCCCAGATCTTTGGCTGGCTCCCCCAGGTATAACTCTCAGTGCCTGCCTGATCTGTGTTACAAAACAGACATGAATAGCCAGGCCAGAGAGCCATGGCTAATTTCCTGGGTGACCAGGTCCTCTCTCTCATGTCCTAGTGCCATTTAAAGGGGAAAAATATGTAGGACATGGAATACACAGAAAGCAGCCTCCTGCTTTATTTGTTGTTAATGTGTCAGTGTTTTGTTTTGTGGCTTTGACTTGTAGAGGGCAGGACTTTGTCTTGTTACTCTCTGGCATTTAATAGGGGCTGCTTTCAATGACTCAGCCAGGGTTTCCTTAGACAGAAAACAGCCACTTAGTGCCTTTTACACCACCAAGAAAATGAGATTACTCCTTGAGGAGATCAGCAGCTCTCGAAAGGGTGCTTTGCTTGTTTGTTTGGCTGCAAGGCACCACGAAGCCCAAACTTGTTTAAAATTAGCTTCCTCATAAATCACTTGCACAATGAAGTGCCTGCCTCTGCCCTCTGACATATTTGTGTCTCTGTTTATTTTTAATGATGACATGGCTTTTTCTATTTCCATTTGCCTCTCTACTCTCCACGCTCCCAAACACTAAATTCTATACCAAATGTACAAAATCTAAGAAACTACTGGGAAGAAAGAATTCCTTTTCTACCAGCACATAATGTAGTGGGGAAACTGAGTTAGTCTTGGGGGGTGTTTCTGGAGGAAATTGCCTACTTTCTATCTTTGTCAGATTATAATATCCTAGAATTGTACTTTTTGAAAGAGTAAAAGGGTAATGGCAGTATTCTATAACTTGTTAGGGGTCTGCATTACACAAGTATATGTGTTTGCAAAACTTAATAAATGTACATTAACCTTACATGTAAATTTTTACATAAATAAATAAAAAGGTAAACAAATAATATTTATACAGAATGATTTAAGAAGTATCCTAGTTTTCTCAATTTACTTTGAAATGCATCCAAACTGTGACAAATTAACTGATGGATCAATGGACAGACACGTGATAAAGCAAGTAGAGAAAAATGTTAAAGGTAAAATATAGATGGTAGGTGCAAGTCTGTTTCTTGCAGAATTCTTTCACTTGGGCTGCATGCTTAAATTTTTTTACAATAAAATATTAAAACAAATGCTCTCTTGGGTACCCATACTGAATCCTTGGAAACATCAGAGAGCCACAGCTTCTAAAATCCTATATTCTACCCAAATTTTATGTTTAAAAGTCTATATTTTTATAGAGTTAAATTTCAATTATTGTGACAAGGAAAACAGTATAGTTGACCCAGTAAAAAGTACAAAATACAGAATATTCTAAGAGAGAGGGAAATTTTATTAGATACCTGAGAATCTTCCTCAATTTAAAATGGCATGTTACTAGAAGTTCTTAACATAGCGTTCCAACCCAATACATAAAACACAAGTGAAGAACAGCAAAGAGCATTCCATGACCAAAATCCATGTAAGATGAATTCAAATGGGCCTGGGGTGTGGAAGTCCAACCTTAGTGAACTCATAGTTTACTGTGGAAGCAGAAAAAAAATTTACCCAGAAAAGTCTGAAACAAGGAAAACACTGGAGAATTCTTCTATGAATGCTACCTTTTTGAGGCAAAGTATTTTTATTTTTTTATTACAACTTTTGGAGACTTCAACTTCCAAAAACCAACCAGAGAATTAGAAAAAAAGAGCTTTTAGCACCTATTTCCATGGTACACTGCAAAATTGTACTGCTTTGGCAAGAATGTAGTCAGGAAAACTCATGGTAACAGTACATTGCAGAGGTAGTAGTTTGTTATGCATTTCTTTTCTTCAGAATGTCCACTGGAGTTGAAAAAGCCACCTCTGCAGCAGCGCTCAATAATATGAAAGTTGATTAGATATTGGAAATTGTTCTAGTTATTGTACAATTAACCTGTCCTCCAGGGAAGGAAAATATACTCCTCCCGTGGAAGACAGTAAGGAACTGAACAATAAGCAAATCAATCTTAACATCTAAATGAGTTTGTTTTCACAAATGAAGACCATGTACCCTTATCGGCAAATATCAGCTCTTGATAAATGTTCTCTCATTCATGGATGAGTTAACTGAAAAATATTTTAAAATATATTTAATTGGATGTAAAATATACCTACAAAGTAATCTTCAAAGATGAGTCTTAAAAATGACATAAGAAAAAGTAAAAGGATCAGGCAAAACTTCTAATAATATGAAAACAAAGTCTGCATTTGAAGTGGTAAATAAACAATTAGCACTACTTGAACTTAAGATGGGAACATAAAGTACAATTTGAAAAGTTCTCAAAAAACATTGATGAAAAAGACAAAGGGAGAAAAAGAAACAGGATACAAATCATAGGCCTGAATGCGTTCCTGAGGAAGTACCCAAACAGTTAGAAAGGAAACAACAAAAATAAATAAATAAATAAAGTCAGAGAAAAGGTCTGAGAGTACATTGTCAAGGAATCAATAGCATTTCAGGGAAGTTAGTGAAGAGGAGCCAAGTGTGGTTCTCTGCACAGCAGCCATGCAAAATGGATTGGTTCAAAGGTTAAGAAAATGAAGATTGGAAAGTTTTGGTAACTTGACCAAAGTCAAGATCTAGAATAAGATCTCAGGACTTTTATTATAAGAATCATAAGTCAGAAATATCAAGTCTGTGATATTATCTGAAAATGCTGAAGTGCCACAAGTGACTATTTTGAGACTCCTCAAAGTTGTCACCTCTCTCTGAAGCTCATTGTGCTTTAATATTTTTGCCCCATCACTAGGGAACAGCTAAATAAATTCCTTGGCTCTATTTCATTCATCCATTTCTCCTTACAAGCAGCATTAATATTGTGCTGCTTTATTGGGTACTTGAACATAGATCCCTGACCAAAAACAGCACAAATTTTCAGTTGTGTAGGTAAACAACTTCAACATAACATGGGGAGTACACAGGGAGAAAGAGAAAAAAAATGAGAGTTCACAAGAAAGTATCACTTGTGTTTTATGGTATTATTCCCTTTTAGTTTACCCATATATTTATCATTTTCATGGTTCTTTTTGCTTCTTACATCTCTCACCTTTCATCTGGGAATATTTTGTAATTCCTATTGGTAGCATCTGCTGGTGTTAAACTGTCTTTGTTGATTTTGATCTTAAAATGACCTTATTTTACTTTTATTCTTGAAAGTTATTTTCTCTGGGTATGAAACTACAGGATGGGAGTTTTTTTAATTGTTGTTTTTGTTTTGTTTTTTAGCACATCGAATGTATCTATTTTTGTTTCCATTGTTAATTGAGAAATCAACTGTCACTAAATATTTGTTTGAAAGTAATCTCTCCTTTTTTCTCTGCCTTCTTTTAAAATTTTTCTCTTTGTACTTGATTTTCTTCAGAATCACTATGACATGCCTGAAAGATTTTTTATTCTCACTTGATATTTTTGTGTTTTTCGAATGTGTGAATTTGTGTCTTTCATCAGTTGTGAAATCATTTATGCCCTTATCTCCTCAAACAAACATTATGTCTGCTTCACTTTCTCTCCTCTTTTGCTTCTGGTATTTCTATTACTTATATGTTAGAATCTTTATATGTCTCCTCTATATCTGTGCTGTTCAATATGTTAGTCTTTAGCCACATGGGGGTGTATAAAGTTAAACTTAACCAACTAAAATTAAATAAAATTAAACAGTCAGTTTTTCAATCTCAATAGCCATATATGAAGTACCCAACATCTATATGTATATAGTGGCTACTGTACTGGACAAGACCGATACAGAATAGTTTTATTATTGCAGATAAAGCTGTGTATTGATCTATATCTGTTAGGTGTTCTGGTATATTTTCAATCTTTCATTTATTCTTCATTCCTGATTTTTTATAGATTTCTGACCAATCTTTTTGTTCAAAAGTTCCCTATCAACTCTTCCTAATTTGCTGTTAATTTAATCTTTTTGGCTATTTTACTCTAATTCTAGAATGTCTATTTTGTTGAGTTTTGATGCTATGGTGTCACATTTAATGGTTGCTGGTTCCCTGCTCACATATTAAAGCTTGACTTTCATTTTATATAGAGAGCACAGTTGTTACATAGTCTGCCTGGTAATTCTATTTTTTAGACTTTATTGTGTTTGTTCCTATGCTGTATTACTTTTCCTGTTTTTTTTTTTCTTATGGTATTTCAATTCTTCATGTATCCAGTTATTTTTGATTATGTGCTGGTCATAAAAACTGACTTTTTGTCATAAATTCAAGACTTGATTAAAGTTGTCTTCCTCCAGCAAATATATTCATTGCTTTTGCCAGACTCCTGGGCACACTATTTTCGACCATTTAATATAGGTTAATGCTTCAGGTTTTCTGGAGAGTAAAATGATGCAAAACTGTCATTTTAACTACCAGACTTCAACCCTTAAAGTTTCAGTCCAAAGTGTTAGTTTCCTCTCCAGATCCTCCCTCCAAATGGACAGAAGCTACAAATAACAGAAGAGAATAATTAAAAAGATCAGAAATATCGAACAATGGAGAAAAATATCAAAAACAAAAGCTCATTCTTTAGAATTATTTATTAAACATTCCCTTGAGAGACAGGCCAAAGAAAGAAGGCACAAGAAATATAAGAAATGTGCATAAATAATAAATATTAGAAATTGATTTAAAATCATGACATAATCAAGAAATATTGATATTGATAAAATATTGATAATATATTAAAATTTTATCATAATAAAAATAACATTGACTTATGAAACAGTAGAAACTATAAAATGCCAGTAGTTAATTAATCTACACCTTTTCACCCTATAAAATTGTTTTGTAAAGGGCTAACTACACTTTTAAAAAACAAAAATTCTTAATTTCTAAAACTATTGTAGGTAATATAAATAAATGTTCTTTAACAATGTTTCTGAGAATAATGTAGCCTTTATATAAAAAAAAAAACAGAAAAAAAGACAGCATAAGAAAGTATATGTTAGTCAATATTATGTAGAAACATGGATGAAAATATCAGTTAATAACAAAATATTTCTCATATCCATCAAACTCACATAAATTTCTAGCACCTCCCAGTGCCACTCAAGTTATAGGGGACCTGGACCATTCATCTATTGCCAGTAGGAGTGTAAACAGTACAACCATTTTTGGGAGTGATTTGAAAATATCCACTATAGTAATGCCCAGTAATAGTGGAATGGATTGATAAATTGTGTGTATTAATATAATAGCATACCATATAACGGTTACAATTTATGCACAACTTCTTTTTGACTCAACATACACACATTATTTCAAATATGCAAAATCAAGTAAATAAACCAAGGTACAAAAGAATATTAAATAATTATACAATTTGCGTAAATTTTAAAAACACACAAAACAGTAAAATATGCTGTTTATCTGTGTGTATGTATATGTGTTTATGTGTAGATATACAGAGCATATTTATTAAAAATAAATAAATAGGCAATATATACATCAATTGTAGAAGGGAAATTGCCTTCTGGGAAGGAGACTAGGAAAAGAGATCAAGAAGAGATGCAACAGGGACCTGAAGTCTGTCTGAAAAGAAATATTTAAATATAATGTGAAGCAACCAAGGCTTAATATAAGCATCTTAATATTTAGGTAGACACTGTTCATCAGGTGTAATATTAGACTTTACTTCATAAAATAACTGTGAGGACTAAGTGAATTAATGCATATAAAGGGCTTAAAGGACAGAGTAGGTGCTCATTACATGCTGACATTCATAACTGTTACCCATTAGAGATGGTGAATTTCTGGACAGCCAAGTTCACCTATTATTTATCACTGTCCCTAATGCATACTACAGGATCTAGCACAGAGGAGATGTTCAGTAATTTGGCTGATTGAGTCCACACATCTTAAATTGCTCTCTTCATCTCAAACTCCTTAATGATCCTCGCCTACTTGCATGGATGTAGGTGAACGAGAGAGGGTAACAGATTGGCATAAAATACTGGTAGAAATGTTAGGGCTTAGTATTTGACTCCTACAACCAGTTCCATATGTGACCTGGTTTATGGTTTCAGGGCAAGTGATTACTTTTAAGTAACCAACCAGCAGAGTTTATATGTGTTTCGAGATTCTTGGAAGAAGGTTGATTACATAAATGCCAACTATATTAGTATTGATTTCTCAAAGAATAAAAAGAAAAAACAGAAAAATGGTCAGCTGAAATGACTATTTATTATTTCTTCTGTTCTTTAAAATTGCAAGAATTTCTGAGGGGTGAGAATTTCAAAGCTATTTCAAGATCATCATATATAAAGCATTCTTTAGTATATACGGCCTTAAGGAGGAGAAATGGGCTTTGGCTGACTTTATCCACAAGCTGAACTCCATAAATATTATACAGTTAACACACTATCCAGATACTTTAACTTCACAGAGTTCAGGAAAGAACAGCTTTTGTTTATGGTGAGTTTTCTTATGTGTTGAATATAAAGTACCAATTAAAGTATAATCGGAATAGCTGTTTGAATTTTTGGCAGCATATCAGAAGGAGTTACGGAAAGCAGGGCCTTTTCAATGATAGATATGATTTTGCAGAGGTCATGCTATGGCCGGGATAGGGCATGCCTGGCCTGATTTCAAACCATAAATGCATGCGAATGTAGGGAAATGAATCCTGTTCCAGGGCTTGTATCTTCATTGCCTTAGAAATGTTTTTTCTATTTCCAAGGCAATTCTGGTTTTCAGAATAATTTGCCTGGAACTCAATCCCTACGTGCTGATGAGATCCACTGATGTCTAGAATGGCTAAGATGCTGGGGCATTTTATTTTATTATTTCCACTGTCCAATTCTTTGTAGGTTTTGATTTGGAAAAGTACTCAACCCATTGGAACCTAAACGATTCTCCCTCTCTCCCTAAATTAACTTAAGTTTTCATAGAACTGAGTTCCTCCTCTTTCAGAGTTCTTACATCAATTATGCATGAAGTAAATGCCCGAAAGCATCAGAACTGATTGTAGGGAAGAAGTGAAGTATGTTATAGAATAAAAGATTAGAAATTGAAAATAAGTAGAAAACAGAAAAAGCAATGAAGCATGCATGCATGGTTGACAGAAACGTGGAGCAGAAACTACAGCAGTAGGTTCTTGGATAGTGCCACTGAATGGGACAAATAGTCACTCTGGAGTCTCAGTAAAAATCTAAAGAGAGAAACTTGATCCAAGTTAAAGGTATAGTCAGTGACTAGCTCAACTTGTAACAGCTTCCAAAAACCAAAAATGTGCAGTTGACCTTGTAGCTAGGATTGCATATGGCGCTCAGCCAAAACCTGCCAGCCCTCTCCAGGGCAAAGAGTGACAGCTTTGCTGCCCTGCCGCTGAAACAAGTGGGAGCTCATATTAAACTGTACCAAGCAGGGCCTGCCTCTAAGCTGAACACCTGTAATTCACCCATCTGTGTCCCTCAAGTCCTCACCCCAAAGTAAATTGATTCTGAGCTCTAACAGCTGTCTGGGGGACTCTGCTGGTCTGTTCCCAGCAGGAAAGGCTGTGGGAGATGATGAAAGCTGTGGGTGTGTTTCCAAGGTCAGAACCCAAAGAGGGAAGTTCTTTTGATTCTTTCATTTGCAGAGATGACAAAAGTGGTGGTGGGTGCATAATTTCCAGATCATTTAAGTAACTACCAGACATTGTTTATCCCATCTTATGATTTGAAAATAAAGATAATCATAGTTGATGAAAGAGGAGAAAGTCTGGGCAATGAGGGTCTCTTTCATCTAGGAATGTAAAGCAAAGGGTAGGAGAAATGGGGTACAAACTTAGAAAATGAAAGTCATATGCAGTGTCTCTGTAAAGGTAAGAAAATTTCAGGAATATTTTAAACCTACATTCAATATAGACTACCATGTTCATAGCAATGATAGAAAAATAAATATGTAAGTTTATGAACAATTTCAAATTTGGAAGAAAGAAATGTATACATATGATCACCTACTATGGATATTTATAATATTAGATGCAAAGTATTTATAATAGCAGACTCTAACCAACATCAGAAGCCATTGACACAAATAGATTTCTATAGATTACTATAAATAAATGAAACCTTTACATTGTATATAGGTGATATTGCAAAAGTAAACAGAATCTTAAAGAGTGAATATCTGAGGCTCACTTGTGACTTAAGCCATAACCACACTTTTTTTTTTTTCTTTCAAGCTTACATACTATTTCATTTCTGGAATTTTTTACAAGCTTTTGAGTAAAGAGCCTTGCTTATTGTTCAGATAACTTTTTTTTTTATCTGCTATTACTAAATAGGGAATTTACTCATTACCAGTCATACACTTATTAATTTAGTTTAAAAATATTTATTGTCCTAGTCCTTGGGATATAGTGATAAGTAAGAGCATTAGTCTCTCCTTGCAGGCTGGTACTCAACAAGTAGTGACTTTCAGTATACTTTTGTGTTTATGCACACACGAGCAAAGTAGAAGCAGTAGATTGTGTCCAAAGCAAAGTGCGAGGAAAACAGCTTCTAACTGAAGGCACATCTATGAGAAGTTTGACTGAATCCAGCTGATTACCATTATCACTAACACTTACCGAATATCTATGCTTAGATATTGGTGACCCACAAAGGTGCTGAGATTCATTTGTAAGGCCCCATTCTAAATGGGATCAGCCTAGTGGGAAAAGACTCTGCAGTCCTGTTTGCATGCACCAACATTTTTCCCTCATCTGTGTACAACTGAGTTGCTCAGCACATACATTTGAGTGCCTATAAGATATTAAGTACATTGCTAGGCAGTGGTAATAAAGAGTGCTGTTAGCCTCTGTCCATTCATCTACACATCTACCCTTTCATCCATTCATTCAATTCAGACATTTAATGAATGATGATCATGTGCAAAGTGTTTATGCTAGACTGTGGAGACAAAATAAAACAACACAGCGAACTTTATGACCTCATGGAGCTTACATTACAGAAGCAGACATAAACAAAACATACGAGAAATAACTAGATACATATGAAATTGACAAATTCTGATATTTTGATATATTACCATTTTTAGAACTATAAATGCCAAGAAGTTCTGAGAGAGTCCTGCTGTACAATGAACAGTGTTTGGAAGTACACATTTTAGAGAAAACTCTAATCCCACAATTGTTAGGGAATATGTCAGAGGCAACCCTCAGGCTTCTTCCCCCACTGCCGCCCCCACATACACACATACACACACACACACACACACACACACACACACACACAAACAAAGCAAGCAAACAAGAAATAAAGGAAACAACAACAAATATAAGTTGGTCCCAGAATAGCTTTGAAATGGGGAAGGAACAACTTGAAGATGGGGAATTTATCTAAAGGTACCAGAATCAACGCTGGGGGTTGATATTGCCGACGCTGGGCAACTATTTTAAAATCTTTTATAGTTTTTCTCTACATGGTATAGTAAAAGAAATTTTTTTAAAGGCCTTGGGCATTCAGTTGGTACCCCACAAAGATGACTATTCAAGAATTAGAGTTTGAGATGAATCAGCTCTTACAAAGACTGATCTTTGTGAATTGACTGCTTGCCCTCTGCTTGGATTAAGGTGATTTTTCTCTAACCTAAATGCCTACCAGGCACACAATTAGATCTTCTCTAGAAGAATATAACACAATGCAGGGCCTTAATTATTTTACATTTTCAAACTCAATATCGATTCTTTAATAAAATATAATTACTGGGCATATAGGAATACAGGGAGAAAGAAAGAGACTAGAAGCGGACCTATAGGAGAGCCATATTTTGGAGTTAATAGATAACAAATTTCAAAATGATTATGATTAATATATACGGGAAATTAATTGGTAAGATCGATGCACAAGAAACACACGAGACATGGTGAAAATGTCAAACACTCTTTAGTAAAGTTGGAGTTCCAGAGAAGGAGGAGACGTGATACACAACAAAGCAGTAAGGCAGAAAATGCAAAACACTCACAACAAATACAAACACACACGCATTTTAAAGTGTACATTGACTACTTACCAAAACAGATTATAAAATCTTTCTCAAATTTTAAAAAATTGAGATCTTAGAGTATATTCTTTAGCCACAACAAAATTAAACTAAAAATCAGTAACAAAGCTTTCTAGAAAATACTCAGATATGTTTTTTATTTGTTTGTGTCGTCTCATTTCCTTGAGAAGTGGTTTTCAGTTCTCCTTGAAGGGGTCCTTCACGTCCCTTGTAAGCTGTATCCCTAGATATTTTATTCTCTTTGTAGCAATTGTGAATGGGAGTTCATTCATGAGTTGGGTCTCTGCTTGTCTATTATTGGTGTATAGGAACACTTGTGATTTTTGCACATTGATTTTGTATCCTGAGATTTTGTTGAAGTTTCTTACCAGTTTAAGGAGTTTTTTTGCTGAGACACTGGGGTTTTCTAAACATAGAATGATGTTGACTGCAAACAGAGACAATTTGAGTCCTATTTGAATACTCTTTATTTCTTTCTCTTGATTGCCCTGGCCAGAACTTCCAATACTATGTTGAATAGGAGTGGTAAAAGAGACAGCATCCTTGTCTTGTGCTGGGAATGCATCCAGCTTCTGCCTATTCAGTATGGTATTGGCTAAAACATTCCACCCTCGTGGACAGGAAGAACCAATGTCGTGAAAATGGACATACTGACCAAAGTAATTTATAGATTGAATGCTATTCCCATCAAACTACCATTAACATTCTCCAAAGAATTAGAAAAAAACACTTTAAATTTCATATGGAATGCAAAAGAACCCATATAGCCAAGAAAATCCTAAGCAAAAAGAACAAAGCTGAAGGCATCATACTTTATGACTTCAAATTATACTACAAGGCTACAGTAACCAAAACAGCATGATACTGGTATCAAAACAGATATATAGACAAGTGAAACAGAACAGAGACCTCAGAAATAATACTACACATCTACAACCATCTGATCTTTGACAAACCTGACAAAAACAAGCAATGGGGAAAGGATTCCCTATTTAATAAATGGTACTGGGAAAACTGGCTAGCCATATGCAGAAAACTGAAATTGGGCCCCTTCCTTACATCTTTTACAAAAACTAAGATGGATTAAAGACTTAAATGTAAAACCCAAAACCATACAAACCCTCGAAGAAAACTTAGGCAATACCATTCAGGACACAGGCATGGGAAAATACTTCATGACAAAAACATCAAAAGTGATTGCAACAAAAACCAAAATTGACAAATGGGATCTAATTAAACCAAAGGGTGTCTGCATAGCAAAAGAAACTAGCATCAGAGTGAACAGGCAACCTACAGAATGGGAGAAAATTTTTGCAATCCACACATCTGACAAAGGTCTGATAGCCAGAATCTACAAGGAACTTAAACAAATGTACAAGAAAAAAAAACTCCATCAAAAATTGGACAGAAGATATGAACAGGTACTCCTCAAAAGAAGACATTTATGCACACAAGAAACATGAAAAAAGCTCAACATCACTGATCATTAGAGAAATGCAAATCACGTTTCTCTACGATAGTGAGATACCATCTCAAGCCAGTCAGAATGGTGATTATTAAAAAGTCAAGAAACAATAGATGCTGGTGAGGCTGTGGAGAAATAGAAACACTTTTACACTTTTGGTGGGAATGTAAATTAGTTCAAACATTGAGGAAGACAGTGTGGCAATTCCTCAAGGATCTAGAACCAGAAATACCATTTGACCCAGCAATGTCATTACTAGGTATATACCCAAAGGAATATAAATTATTCTACTATAAAGACACATGTACATGTATGTTTATTGCAGCACCTTTTACAATAGCAAAGACGTGGAACCAACTCAAATGTCCATCAGTGACAGATGGGATAAAAAATAATGTGGTAAATATACACCATGGAATACTATGCAGCCATAAAAAGAATGAAATCATGTCTTTTGCAGAAACATAGATGAAGCTGGAAGCCATTATCTTCAGCAAAATAACACAGAAATAGAAAAACAAACTATGTTCTCACTCATAGGTGGGAGTTGAACAATGAGAACACTTGGACACAGAGATGGTCAGATCATACATGAGGACCTGTCTGGGGGGTGGGGGGCAAGAGGAGGGAAAGAATAGGATAAATACCTAATGCATTTGGAGCTGAACACCTAGGTGATGGGTTGATAGATGCAGCAAACCACCATGGCACAGGTATACCTATGTAACAAACCTGCATGTTCTGCACAAGTATCCCAGAACTTAAAGTAAAATAAAATAAATTAATAAGGAGAAAAAAAGAAAAAGAAAATACTCAAATACTTAAATTTAAATAAACACTACTAAATAACTCATGGTACAAATAGGACAAAACAAGGAAGATTAAATTTTAAGCTAAATAAGAACAAAGACACATCATTTCAAATGCTCACAGAACATCCACCAATATAGATTGTATGTAATCAGTTCATAACAATTCTCAGTAAGTTTAAAATATTTGAAATTTTACATACTAAAATGTACAGGGACACGGATGTCCTTCACATCAGGACATGCACACACAAACAAATTTTGTGTTTGTTCTCTAACACAATATTAAAAAATTAATAGCACAGAGATTTCTGGAAAAACAAATTACTAAATATTCAAAATGTAAATATTACACTTTTTTTTTCTGAACTGTAGAATGAAAACATAATTTCAGTTCTCTGTGTTGAACGGACGGACAAACATCAAAATAGTTTCAAAGATAGCTTTTTTCCGTGTTTTAAAGGCAGTCTTACTGCTATTTTGTATAACCTGGGAAAATGCTGGAAATGTCTGTTTTTGTTTATTAATTTATTAACTACATTGAGATGCCATCTCATGCCAGTTAGAATGGTGATCATTAAAAAATCTGGAGACAACAGATGCTGGAGAGGATGTGGAGAAATAGGAACACTTTTACACTGTTGGTGGGAGTATATATTACACTTCTAAATACATGGTTCAAGTAAAAAGCAGAATACAAAGTATATTTTGAATTAAATGATATTGAAAACAACATGACACAATTTGTGGGATGTAACTAAATCTGTAGTAGAGGGAAATTTATAGATTCAACTTTTTATATTGGCAAAGAAAAAAAGGATTTTAATTTCAGTGATCTGGTTAGGTGTTAAGAAACTTCTGGAGGTTACCTCACTCTTGATGGTGAAATGTAAGTGCATACCCCTCTAATCATGTATGTTCAACATAATCCTGGAGAGTCTAGCCAGGAGTCTTTATATAGAAAACTTAAAATTTGTTTTTAAATGCTAAAACCTACAAGTGAATTTAGTAACATTGTAGGAGTCAAAGTCAATAATGCAAATCAATTGTATTTTATATAATAGCTAAGAACAAATTAAGACCACACCAGTTACAATCGCTTAAAGAAGAATTTATGACAGAATACTGAGAAGAAAATTAACAAAATATGTCCAAGCCCTGTATTCTGAAAACACTAAATAAATCTTCATGCATTTTAAGGCTAAAATTTTTAAGATGTCAGTTTTCCTCAATTTGATCTACAGATTCAACATAATCCCATCCAAAATATCCACATGCCTATTTTATAGATATTTAAAATTTTGTTTTTTAATTTATATAGAAAGTCAAAGAATAGCCAAAGCAAAATGTTGTACAAGAATAACAAAGTTGGAGAGCTTTATAAATCATTCCATTATAAAGACACATGCACACGTATGTTTATTGTGGCACTGTTCACAATAGCAAAGACTTGGAACCAACTCAAATGCCCATCAAAGATAGACTGGATAAAGAAAATGTGACACAAATACACCATGGAATACTATGCAGCCATAAAAAAGGATGAGTTCATGTCCTTTGCAGGGACATGAATGAAGCTGGAAACCATCATTCTCAGCAAAGTAACACAAGAACAGAAAAAAAAAAAAAAAGCTGCATGTTCTCACTCATAAGAGGGAGTTGAACAATGAGAACACATGGACCCAGGGAAGAGAAGATCACACACTGGGGCCTGTTGGGGCGTGGGAAGTTAGGGAGGGACAGCATTAGAAGAAATATCTAATGTAAATGACAGGTTGATGGGGCACAGCAAACCACCATGGCATATGTATACCTGTGTAAAAACCTGCATGTTTTGCACATGTACCCCAGAACTTAAAGTATAATTTTTTAAAAATCTCAAATTTTACCTCATCATCTATGTAAAAATCATTCAAAATGGATCAAAACCTATATAAAACCTAAAACTGCAAAAGTTTTAAAAGGAAATATAAGATAAAACCTTTAAGTACTTGAATTTGGCAAAAATTTATTTGACAGGAAGTGGTTTACATTAACCATAAAAGAAAATAAAATAAGCTGGACTTCATCAAAATTAGACTTCTTTTTAGAAAGTGCCATTAAAAGATACTGAAAAGGCAAAGGTATAGACTAAAAGAAAATATCTGTAACATATGTATCTGACAAAGACAGAGTGAGGGGTAAAAACGATTAATTGGGGAGATGAGACGTGCTGAGGAACAAGAATTTGCTGAACACTTTGTATGTATCCAACACTGTACTTAACTTTTGTTATTATTATTGTTGTTGTTTTTGTTTGAGATGGATTCTAGCTCTGTTGCCCAGGCTGGAGTGCAGTGGCGCTATCTTGGCCTGCTGGATTCAAGCAATTCTCCTGCCTCAGCCTTCTGAGTAGCTGGGACTACAGGCGTGAGCCACCATGCCTGGCCAATTTTTTTTATTTTTATTTTTTTTATTTTTAGTTGAGACAGGGTTTCACCATGCTGGCTAGACTGGTTTCAAACTCCTGATATTGTGATCCGCCCACCTCGGCCTCCCAAAGTGCTGGGATTACAGGCACGAGCCAACGTGCCTGGCCAACTTTTTTTTTTAAAGATAAGCTGCTGGAGCTTAGAGAAATTAAGCACCTTTCCCAAAGTGTAACAACTAAGGTATTCAGTCTTTCCTGCCAGTCTGTAACAGATGAGTCTATCCTTGGTCATACCTAAAAGTTACTAATAAGGGAACAAGTTGATCCTTTAGAGTTTTTTTAAGGAGGACTGGAGGATGGCTACATGTGAAATCATGAAGGCACCTATACAAACCCTTTTTCTTCTTATTTTGTCCCTGAAACCATATGCATTTATAGTGATCTTTATTATTCCTGGTTTATTTTGAAGTCTACCCTAGGCTGTTAGCCCTAGGATAAGCCTATTCAATCTGTAAAAATCTAACTAGAGTCGATAATTTTTTTTTTTTTGAGACAAAGTCTCACCCTGTCACCCAGGCTAGAGTGCAGTGACACAATCTCGGTTCACTGCAACCTCTGCCTCTAGGATTCAAATAATTCTCCTACTTCAGCCTCCCCAGTAGCTGGGATTACAGGTGCCTGCCACCACTCCTGGTTAACTTTTATATTTTTAGTAAAGACAGGGTTTTGCCATGTTACCCAAGCTGTGCAGTCAATAATTTAATACTAGATAATGTTTAACCACTGTTTTTGAATTTTACCATTAATTTCTACTTTTCCCTTTTAAATCTAAGGTATGACTCCACAATAATAGGTGTCAGTCTTGTCCTTCATTCTTGCTACTGGAAGTGTGAACCATGGACCAATAGCATTGGCATCACCTGGGAGCTTACTAGAAATGGGAAAGTCAGGGCCCACCTTATACCTACTTCATCAGAATCTTCAGTTTAAATAGGTCTCAGCTTATTCAAATACACATTAAAATTTGGGAACCCTGCTGTTTCTGACCACATAGAGAAACAGGACAGCTTCCGGCTTCTGGTAACTACAAAGGTATGAAAGCACATCCTTGGGATGTCTGGACTATAGGCTACCACTCTACTGGACTTTACGCCTTGCGGAGCATGTAGGAAATTTTAGACAGGTCCTTTAGCATCTCTCAGCCTCAGTTTCCTAACTAGTAACAGGATGACTATATTGTCTTCATAGACTTGCTGTGAGGATTAAATGAGATAACATTCAGAAAATACCCAAGGCAAATGCTGACATAGTGTTGGTTTTCAATATATGCAGTCTTTTCAAGTGGTCAATAAAGAACGATTCTATTTTGCATTAAATAAATAACAAAAGTCTGCCTCAAAGCCAATGCAAACCTTTGACATTTCCTCACATCAAGGATCAGTATCATTTGCCTCTATTTCTATGTGTTATTTTTCCTTTGCACAGTGGTCTGTCTATGATTGGGGGCAGGCAGTGCTGGGAAGAGCCATTGCTTTTTAGATTATGGCCTCCCTCCCATCCATGTCCCCAAACGGCCTACTTAATAACAAGAGCAATAACGGGGTTCATTATGCATGCAGCTCTGCAATCATTGCTGAGGAGAAAATTAGTTTGATGCCCTGAGCGACAGTTGAACTCTAGAAAGTGCCTAAATAAAATAAAAGACAAGGAAAATATATACTTACACATAAATAAATATAATAAAGAGTGCAATGAGAAAAGTTATGAAGAGGCCAGTTTCAAAACTTATCCTTTTCCTGGTGCTTTCTGATTTTTTAGGAATGGTGTGTTGGTTACTAAAAAGTCTGTTTATTGAACCAAGAGTTGTCTTGTCTCTAGCATTGTGCAGGTCCATGGGAGGTCTGGGAGGCTCTAGCGTGTACTCACATGCATATTTTAAAACAACATGGATGAACCTGGAAGCCATCATCCTCAGCAAACTAACACAGGAACAGATAACCAAACATCACATGTTCTCACTCATAAGTGAGAGTTGAACAATGAGAACATATGGACACAGGGAGGGGAACAACACACACCAGGGCCAGTTGGGGGATGGGGACCTAGGGAAAGAAGAGCATTAGGACAAATAGCTAACGCATGCAGGCCTTAAAACCTAGGTGATGGGTTGATAAGTGCAGCAAACCACAATGGCTCACCTATGCCTACGTAACAAACCTACATGTTCTGCACTTATATCCCAGAACTTAAAGTAAAAAAAAAACAACAAAAAAATAGGTTGCATTCTATGAGACTGTAAAAATAAATTTAAAAATTAATTAATTAATTAATTAAAGATTTTTTGCCATAATTTTTGATTTACAGAAGAGAGAGTTGCAAGGAAAGTGCAGTGTGTTTATATAACCTTCACCTAGCTTCTGATGTTAACATCTTATATAACTATGGTAAATTTATTAAAACTAAGACATTAACATTCATATACACTATTAACTAAACTACAGGCATTCTTTGGATCTCCCCTCTCATTTTTCTGTACCTGGATCTAATCCAAGACATCATATTGCATTTAGTTATGTATGCTTAGTCTTCGCCACTCTAGACGAGTTTCTCTTTCCTTGAATTTCATGACCTTGATGCTTTTGAAGAGTACCAATATAATATTTTATATAATGTCCCAAAATTTGGGTTTATCTGAAGTTTTCTCATAAATAGACTAGGTTATTGACGTGGGGGATGAATACCACAGAGGTCATGTACCCTTCTAATATAGTTTGGATGTAAGTCCCCACCCATATCTCATATTAGAATATAGTCCCTAGTGTTGGAGGTGGGGACTAGCGGGAAGTGATCGGATCGTGGGGGCAGATTTCTCATGAATGGTTTAGCACCAGCCCCCTTGGTACTGTCCTCGAAGGACCATGAGTGAGTTCTCCTGAAATCTGGTCATTAAAAATGTGTAGCACCTCTCTTCTCTCTTGCTCCTGCTCTGGCCATGTGATATGCCTGCTCCCCTTTTGCCTTCTACTATGATTGTAAGTTTCCTGGGGCCTCTCAGAAGCTGAGCATATGCCAGCATCATCCTTCCTATGTAACCGGCAGAACTGTGAGCCAGTTAAACCACTTCTCTCTATAAATTATCCATTCTCAGGTATTTCTTTATAGCAACGTGAGAACAGCCTAATACATCATCTCATCATATCTTATCAGTGGCACATGGTATCAAAATGTTTTATTACTGGCAATATTAACCTTGATTATGTAGTTAGTAAGTATCTCCAAATTTCCCTGCTATAGCTATTATTTCCCCCTTTCTCTACCCTGTTATTAGAGTTTATAAGCAAGTTACTAAGTCTAGTTCACAGTTAAGGGGAGGGGAATTAAGTTCCACTTCTTGGAAGCAAGGTTATTGAAGAATTTTTGATCATGTGTTAAAAATCACCATAATAATGAGTAAATTTTGGAGGAGATAATTTGAGCTGATACAAATATCCTGCTCTTCCTTAGAGTTCTACATGATAATTTTAGCATTTGTTGACAGATTGTGACTTCAGCAATTAGTTCTGTGGCATTTGGCATTCCAACAGTGATTTTTACTTCTTTCACCACTTTTGCGTTTATTAATTTGAATTATTTTGTTGGTCTGCGCACAGTGCCTCATTCCTGTAATCTCAGCACTTTGGGAGTGAAGGCAGGTGGATCGCTTCAGGTCAGGAGTTCAAGATCAGCCTCACCAACATGGCAAAACCCTGTTTCTACTAAAAATACGAAAATCAGCTGGGTGTGGTGGTGGCGGGTGACTGTAATCCCAGCTCCTCAAGAAGCTGAGGCAGGAGAATCGCTTGAGCCCAGAAGGCAGAGGTTGCAGTGAGCCAAGATCGTGTCATTGCACTCCAGCCTGGGTGACAGAGTGAGACTCTGTCTCAAAAAAAAAAGAATTAATAGAATTATTTGTAAGAAAGAAGTGTAAGAAGTGTTCCTTCTCTTCCATTTATTCATTTATTCAATTATTATATCAGTATGGATTTTGGGATTTTACTTTTTTGGGGGGTTATAATTCAATACTGGAATTTTTTATTTTGTTGCTACAATTATTCCAGCATTGGACATTAGGAGATCTTTCTGGTTGGCCCTGCAACCCTTTGACATAATACCATCCTTTTGTTCTTTGAATGTTTTTAAACTGTTCTGACACTACAGGATGTTCCAGGCCTATCTTATAGTTTCATTTTCCTGGCCATTTCTCTAAATGGCCCTGGTTCCTTTTACTGGAGAATGGTATTTAAAAACAAAGATCTGGGTGCATTGTGAACATTTCAACTTGCCCAGTTATTGAATATATACTTAGAGCTGAGAATTCTACTACCTGTTTATATACCCATGTCTGGTTAAATTCTTACCCCTCAGAGAAGGTAGCTGAAGGACACTGTTTCTTTCTCCCATGGAACCACCTCTTTCTTCCAATAAGACCCTAGTCTGCAACCAGCTGTAGGCTAGTCATCTCTGCATAGCATCTTTCATTCTGCATGTATGGGTGTCTGTCTCCCCAGACTCATAAATGTTCTTCCTTCTTTCTATAATGTCCTTTAAATCTCTGACGCTTTTTTCTGTCCTGTCCCTTTAAAATGAACAAACACACACACGTGCATACACACATGTACACACATGCATACTCTTACATATAGACTGTATACTCACATGTACATACTCATATACACATGTCACGCACACATTAGAATACTATTTATGCTCCTGCCTCAACTCTTGTCACCAAATTACCTTCCAAAAATTAGGAGCATTTATCTGGGTGACTTTTGAGAGAGCTGCTTCAAAGGGTAGGAGAAACACCAAACTATAGGGTAAGAACGATGTGTGTATGGAACAGGGGCTTATGTGGAGTGAAGTCTGTGCTCAAGAAATTTTTGAGTAAGACTTTCATGCTGAGTAAGAGTTCAGTGGGCATCAGAAGCATTGTAGTCATTCATGAATTTATTCAATTACAAATTTCTTCTTCCCCAAATTACGAATGGCGTAAAATGCATCAGGTATTGCATAGAAGCTAGACTTGCAAAGATGTATAGAGCAATTCTTTTTTGTAGAGACTTACAGACAAAGGGAAGTAAGCCTGAAAACCACTAAATGACACGGTGTTCTTCTAGAAACTTGCAAAGACTTGGGGAAGGAAGATAGACATGGGAGATGCGAGGCATAGTGAGATAAGACCTCTTATAAAGACAAGATACATGTTTCAGAAATCCTTAGTTTACCAAGAGGCCACGATAGTATGGACTTTCTAATCAGAAGGAGTAAAAGAAAATAAGTCATGGAGTTGATAAACACATGATTTGGTGAGGGCTTCCATGTAGGCAATGTTGTTGCCCTTCAATGATAATGACTTTTCTCCTCTTTTCTAAGATAATTGTGTTTGTTTTAATCTTCTGGTGAATTATTGTGGTAATAGCAGCATTTTTGCCTTACGCAATGCTTTAAATGTTATAATGTACGCACACAGACACACACACACACACACACACACACACACACACACACATTCATATACATAATCCCTGCTACTTTTTTTCCCTAGTTTTCCCTTTTGCTTTGAAAACAGTATACTTCTCCAGCATGCATCATACTGTTAATACTACTTAAAAAGTATCCTAGTCATTTATTTTTTAACTTTTAAGTTCAGGGGTACAAGTGCAGGTTTGTTACTTAGGTAAACATGTCATGGGGGTTTGTTGTACAGATTATTTCATCAGCCAGGTATTAAGCTTAGTACCCATTAGTTGTTTTCTTCCTGATCCTCTCCCTCCTCCCACCTTCCATCCTCTAAAAGGTCCCTGTGTGTGTTGTTCCCCTTTCTTTGTCCAAGTGTTCTCATCATTTAGCTCCTACTTATAAATGAGAACGTGCAGTATTTGGTTTTCTGTTCCTGTGTTAGCTTGCTAAGAATAATGGCCATTATCTCAGCCATTTCAAAGTAATTGTTTAACCTCTCTCACCTTCATTGTCATTTTAGAAGAAACTATCATTTGGTGTCTTGCTGAGACAAGATATGTAGTTCACATTTATTTTTCTTTCTTTATGCCCATGAAAAAACACACATAAAGTTCTGAGTTTTGAAAGTTAAAGGTTTAGGAACATACTTGTGTTACTATAACATTAATTTTACATTATATATCTTTGCCAAATGCTGAAATTTGCACTCATTTTAACCAGGCAGAAAGCAGATAGGGCTGGATTTTTAAAAACTGCTTTTGGTGCTTTATTGAGAGTTGTTTTTCCCCTTCTACCTTCATTTGATATGAATTTTGTCTCCTGTCTCAACCAAAAGGGAGCATATTTTTCAAATTTATTTTCTTCTCTCCCCATACTTTGGTTCCTTGCAACCATGAACAGCATAATTTTCTCTATTTTTTTTATTTTATGAATAATTTTTTTTCCTCTTTAGTATAAAGTAACTTGGATGCATTCATTAAAAAGAAAAGCAAAAATAAAACATATTTTTAAAAAGTAAAAAAAAAAAAAAAGTACACAGAATATTCCTGTCAAAACTTTATAGGTATGGCTATTTCTCATCTAGCATTTCATGTTTTAGATTAAAAGCTCTCAGATTAGACAAATTCTTGTTCCTCCCAAGGCGTCAACATATTTGTATTTATGTATTTTAAAAATTCTTGTAAGTTTTATTTTTATTAAAATGATTTTAGCATTCAAAAAATCCTTATCATTAAAAAAGATGAAGAATATAGACCCTTAATTCTATCATTTTTCTGTAGTTCTCAGTAAACCTCTGCAATTTACCAATACAGTTTCTCCCCTATATTATGGAAATGTCTTTTATTACGAATGTAATTATTGTCTTTCTTTTAATTTTCCTAATCTTTCCAAGCCTCTTTCCTCAGGAGAACCTATTATTTCTATTTTAGGTCTCCATTCTTTGTTTATTCTAAAATTTTCTTTCTTGCCATTTTTATCTCATTGTTCTCCTACTTTTTATTCTCAGATGTTTTCTCAAAATATCCTCCATGCTACTGATTCAACATCCCTACAATTTCAATTATACTCTTTTTTGTGCTCAATGTGAATATTGCTGGGATTTTTAAATTTTTTCACTAATCCTTAATTTGGTTTATCTCTAAAAATGTGTGTGGGTGTGTGTAGGGAAATGTAGGGAAAAGAAATAATTAAGGAACACACACTGTCTCCTTTGAGACATTCCCTACATTTAAGGGTCATAACTTTCTACATATTTGAGTATAATATTTTCTTAACATTTTCTTTTGAATACTGCAATTATTGTTAATAGCTTACTTGTTTTGGAGATTTTTGAAACCTATCTTTCCTATCTGTTGAGTCTTATAAGTTCTCTTTACATGTATGTTTATGTCTATATCTACTTGTCTATTTGTGTATCTGTCTTTCTAAAGAGAAAGGCTTGGACAAGTTACTTATGAGGAAGTTATTGGACAGTTGTGAGAAATATTGTCTATTTTCATCTTTGAAAATATGATAACTGATATTATATACATATGAACTTTAAAAAATTAATATAGGTATTAAAATGGTTTTACATTTATTAGTTATTGGAATTTCTTATTTAATTGAATGTTGATGTGTTTTCCTATTTTTTCTCTTGAGGCATTCATAATTTTATATTTAATTGGTAAAAAGTTATTTGCTTACCAAGAATGTTAATACTTTATCTGGAAAATGCCTAGCAAAGACTTTTTGTCCATTTTAAAATTTTTCCACTGTTTCTTGTAATTTATGATTTAATGACATTTCAGAACTTTAATATACTCATATCCATAAATCTCTTCCTTTTTCCTTAGAAAATATTTTCACAACCCAAGACAAGTTAAATATCCACTTGTGGGAACAGTACCAAAGGCCTGGACTAGGATAGTAGTAATGGAGACAAACTGAAGGTCAGCATAACAGTCAACATTAAGGAGGTTGAAACAACAGCACGTAGTGCCTGATTGGAAATACAGAGTAAATCATGGTGAGAAGTGAATTGCCGTCTAGGTTTCTATCTTGAATGTGTGGATAGATAAGGGTCACCAAACAAGAAAACAGGTAGAACAACTTTAGAAACTAAGAAAATGTATTTCCAATGGAACAAATAAAATTAGAGTCAGTAAATAACATTGTAAGATATAGGAGGCTGATATGGTTTGGATTCGTGTCCTTGACCAAATCTCATATCGAATTATATCTCCAGAATTGGAGGAGAGGCCCAGTGGGAGGTGATTGGATCATGGGGGTGGATTTCCTGCCTTGCTCTCATGACAGTGGGTTCTCATGAGATCTGGTTGTTTAAAAGTGTGTAGCACCTCCCTTTCTCTCTTTTCCTTCTCTGACCATGAAAGATGTGGCTGCTTCCCCTTTCCCCATAATTGAAAGTTTCCTGAGGCCTCCCATGCCATACTTTGTGTACAACCTGTGGAACTGCAAGCCAATTAAACCTCTTTTTAAAATAAATTTCCCAGTTTCAGGTATTTCTTCATAGCAGTGCATGAACAGACTAATACAGAGGCAGAAGCATATTTGCAGGCAGAAACGGGAAAAAAAATATCGGAAGGGAGGGTAAGAAGAAGAGCCTAAGAATAAGAATGTGCAAATGTTAGTTGAAGCTGGAGTGGGGAGAGGTGATAACGGATTCAGATCCTGGGGGAATCTGGACAAGGATATGGCCCAGAGATCAACGGGAAGGAGAAGAAAATTAATAAACTTGACTTAAGGGCTAGGCTCTATGTTGAGAAATGTAATGTTCATGCTAATATTTTTACAGAAAAAGCTGTTATCATTCTCAGTTTTGCAACCTAGTTCAGAGAAGCTAGGCCATATGCTCCAAGTCACATGGACTATGTGGTGGCATCTATTTAAACTCATATTTCTTTGTTCCTAGCACTTTTGTTCCTGTCACTATGCTACCTATAAGTAGAACTTTGACTTCCTACAAAATTCTTACACATCCAGGTAGATGTGAATACATGCTGCATTAATGTCTGTCACCCATAGTCACTGCAGGGGAAGTTGGCATCACAGCATTGACAACATGCCTACTATCTTTAGGTTAAAGTGGATATGTTATCATTACCCAATGCAAAAGAATCTGATCATTGCCCTGAAGACAATTTTGTTATCTCACATTGCATATGTGATCATTACCCTGAGGGCAGAGATGCAATCATTGGCCTATAGGAATACCTATCATTATAGCTTGGCAAGTGGAAAAGTGATAATTAACTTGCACAAATAGATGGGATCATTGCACTACAGATAGAACTGTTATTGCATTTCCTGAAGAAATGTAATCTCTAGTGTGCAAAAGACAATGTGTTAACTACATTTATGGTAGAGATATGCTCCTTATATTGCCCATAATGATGATAACAATTGCATTTCAGGTGGAGATTAGGATTGTTGCATTGCTGATAAACTTGTTATAATTACATTGCAGAAAGACGTGCAATCATTCCCTTGCATATGGTGCATATGAAGATGGGATCATTACAGGAAAGGTGGAGGAGATGCTGTCATTATGCTCTGTATACAACTATTTTTGTGGTTAGCAGCTAAAGACGAATTCTTTCTTCTCTGGAAGACCTATTACCAGTTAGGTTGCAAAAGATGTGATCATCATCCTAAACAATAATTTAGAGTCCCGTAATAATTTTAAGAGTGCTACTCATGAAAATGTGAATACATTGTATTGGGAATGTAATGGAAGTGAGATGCCTTATGAGAAAATCTGACATAAAGTCTTTAAGCATGAGAGGCCATGTGAGTAGGGAAGCCCTGAGGGGAAAAAGAAACACAGCCAGACCCTAGCTGTTCCAGTCACCCCAACTGAGGTGCCAGACTTGCGAATTAGGCCATCTTGCATCATCTAGGCCTAGTAGAGCTGCCAACTGACTGCAAACATACGAGTCAATCCAGCTAATGCCACATGGAGCAGAGACAAGCCGCCCAGCTGAGCCCAGTCCAGATGATAGAATCATAAGCAAATAAGGTTGTTGTTCTTTTAAGCCACTAAATTTCAGGGTTATTTGTTACACAGTAATAAATAACTGAAATAACTATGTACAGTTTAATGATCTGAAATCAATCCATAGTGTTATGATAGCCTTTTTAACAAAATTAAAATGATAACTTCTTAACTTACAATGCAAATCAATTTAATGGCAATAGTTAACAACTGCCCTGAAATGATCTAAAGCCTCATGCAGTTGATTTAATATATAACTAGCCAACATACTTAATCACATGTTCATAGTTGATTAATAGTGATTGCATCTCCCTGAGTAATATAACAGTAAAAGTTCTTTTTCTTTCTCTCTTTTTTTTTTCCAGATGAATAATTTTACATTTACACTGCGAAAAAGTGATATTGCAGCTCTGTTTTCACACTACCTGAGGGCTCTTTGTAGGTCACATAAACCCTAAGCCTCCTGTATAAGTTGAGGAAAAAAATTCCAAACTCACAGTGTTATTGAGAGGATTAAATAAGATAATTTGTTCAAATCCTTTACCATAGTTGCTAGCATTTAAACTTTAACTCTTGTCCATGTCTTTAATGTAATGTGAAATGATCTTACTTTTCAAGGGTTGATCTAACAGAATGTTTATTAGACACAAAGGCCAAGATTTGTCCCATATGATGAACCCTGGGTATAACTCAATAGCATATTGGCAGGTTTTATTTTCTGCTAAGTCTGGATCCATTCGATTAGTGATTTATTTCTTAATTTGTCAAACATTACATTAACAAAGTAACACCTTTTCTATTCATATAATACTGTGGTTGAATTAAAAGATTTAATTGCCACTAAGGAAGAAAAAAAATAACTAGAGAAAAATAAAAGAGATATGTCAAGAAGGAAGAAAGAGGCTGGAAACATGAGATCTCTTCTAGCTTTGAAAAATGTTTGACGGAATAAATAAAATGTTAAAAAAGCTAACATCAAGCATTGGTGAGGATATGAAGTAATTCTGAGTCTCATCCATTGCTAATGGGGAATACATTGGTTTAACCCATTTGGAGGACTGTTTGGTAATGTCTAAATATTTAGTAAACTTAAGCCTACTCCTAAGTCTTATATCCCACAAATTTCAAACCTAGGTAATTACCTAAGAGAAATCAGAGTACATGTCTTCCAAAAGATCTATACAAGAATGTGTACAGCAGCCATAGTCATAACTCCCTAAAGCTGGAAATGGCTCAAATGTCCATAAAAAGGGGAACAGATAAAAGTATCATTATATATTTATCTAATGAATTCCTATATAGCAGTAAGAATGAGCAGCTCACTGATACATGCCACAATATCATGAATCACATAGACATGATGCTGTATGAAATAAGCCAAAATTAAGAGAAAAGTCTTATTTCACTTATATGAATTTCTAGAATATGTAAACATTATTTATAATGACAGAAATTAAAATAGCAGTTCCCTTTGGATAGGGGGAGGGTATTGATGATGGCAGTGTATGATAAAACATTGTAAGTTGGTGAAATGTTCTATATCTTGACCTGAGTGGGTACTAGGCTACATGCCCACAAAAAAAATTAACAATCAATACTTAAGATTTGTGCCCTTTACAACATGTATGTTATACAGCCAGCAACAATAAACTGATAGATAAAAAGGAATGTCTTGTAGGTTCAGTATGGAGAGAACTGGTGAAGCCAGCATTAGGCATGCTGGGGATGTGCATAAATGTGTGTGTGATCCACTGAGAGAGATGCTGAAGCACCAGAAGATTAGAGGCACTTCTATTTGTTTCTTCTATCCAACTGAAAGGACAGAACGCTTCTTCCACAGAACCAGGACAGCCCAGGGGAACGTAATCCTTTGACTGAAAACTGTACTTCCTGTTTTCTAACAAAGAGGCTAGCTCACGTTGACCACCCAATTTTGGCCTGCCTGGCTTGCTTTTTAGTCCTAGAGGACTTTCAGGGTTGAATATCCACTCAAGCCCAATCACAAGAAACATAACCTGCTATTAGACTCTTGTCTCTCACCGGGTGAGGGGCTGTGTGGCTGCTCCAGTGCTTCCCCACTCAGGTCTTGTGACATACCCGGGGGCCAAGCCAAGCCCTGGCGGTTAGCTTCTAAAATCTGTCCTTAAAGAGAGCTCAGGGATGTCTGGACAGGACCTGGAGACAGTGCCCTGGGCCAGAGACCTCTGATCTCCAGGCCAGCAGAGTCACCATGCAGACAGATTTATGAGCCTTAGGCAAAAGAGCTGGCATTCCTGTGGCCATCTTTCTACCCCTTCCTTTCCACGTGACCGTATCCTTGGCCAGATCTTCATGTCCTTAGATGGCTGTTGCCTTTGAGTAAATTGGCAATTAAGATAAATAAGCACATTTATCATGGCCTTGTGGTTGCCCATCCTGAAGCCCTCAGGGTGGCAAGCTGCCTGACCCTCCTGCTATGAACTTAGTAGCATTAAAACAGAGAGTATCTTTTCCTACCCAGCTGAAATTTCCTCCCGAATGGATCTACTTTTAGGATTAACATGCAGGAAAGTCTGCAATTTTGTTTTCTGTGAGGGTGGCTGTGTTTTCAAGGAGAGATATAGCACCTTAAAGTCTGATTAGCTGGCTTCATTTCTTTCATCTACCCTTTACTGGCTTTCTATATTTGTTCAAGTAACTTCACCTCTCTGAGTCTCATTGACCTCATTGCTAACATGAAGATGACATATGCAAAGTCCTTCTCAAGCAACTGCAAACTTCCAGTTAATAGAAGAAATTGTAACTACTATCTGTGTTTGAAATGGGGTCATGTTTCTTATTTGGAATTTTCACTTATTAAAAATATGAATCATTTACACCTCTATGCCTTTACTCTCCAAATTGATTCATTCTCTAGTTCCTCTATCTCATTACTAAGTTCAAATAATCATCTTCCTACAAATCACTCAGTTTAGATGCCTTGAAGGCCTCTTTGAATTCTTGCTCCTGTTCACATCTGACAGTCAGTCATCAAGCCCTTTGGGACTTGTCCCTGGTCAACATCTATTCTTCTCTCCATTCCTACTGTCATTCACCACATGCAGGCCCTCATCATCCCCTCCTGGGTTTTCTATCCTCTCCTCAGCACCTTTTTCTTCTCTATTGATACCATACTATGGTATCAATATGGTATCAACTTCTTATCTCAAATTCTCTAAACTCAACTTTCAGGATATCACACTCCTATTCCATACATTAGACCTTTCAATGACTTTCTCCTTCTTTCCAGCTCTTTGTATCAACTCTGAAGATAGCTTCAGTCCTTCTTTTTGGAATTGCCTCCTATTTCTTTTTCCTGCTGTGCCCATCAGCAACCTCCCATTGGCAAAATTACCATGAGCATTTTCTTGTGAATTCATGGCCATGGTTCACTGGTTCATGGATGGGCACCTCACCAGAGATGAGCCAATTAGAATCTTTCCCTGAGAATCTCGATTCATGGTTAAGAAGGTATAGATCTGCCTAATGCTTTGTTGAATTAAGAAAATATAATGTCCCAATGGTAGCAGCCGTTTTTCTGCCCTATGAACTTAGAAACACAGAAAATCTATCTGGAATGTGAAAGAAGAATGATATCAATGTAAAAACAAGAGGAATATAAATAAGTAGAGAAAGAAAACAGAGTGACTCACCATTCTTGTTCTTCCTGAGGCCTAATTTTTTTTTATTTGCCATTGGTCTGCTCAAGGTAAGTTATGCTTTTTTATTTAATAATCCAGAGTTAGATTTCTATATTTGTGATCCTGGGAGTCCTACTTGTTTCAGTACTCACATACCAACTGTCATTTACTGAAATGATATTTAGCCACACATTTTTTTCCATCTGATTATAAAACAAAAATCACAAATCTAGAGAAGTTTGCTCCAGTATTTTAAAATGGTTAGAGCATACATAATAATACAATTGAAACTCTATTCCCTCTTGACTTTTTTGACCTTGAACTCTCTTCTCCTCTGACTTCTCAGCCCAGCACTACTCTCTCCTTTCCCTTCTTTGCCTTTTCTACTCATCTTCCAAATGTAAGTAATGTTCTGCAAACTGCCCTTGGACTTACTCTCTTCTCTATTTGCAAGTTCACCCTTAGTGTCTCATCATTTTCTGACTTCAACTATTATTTTCAGGTGACCGTCTCCTGATCTTTGCAGCCTAACTTATTTTACTGCCCCATTCTAACACTGCCGACTCTTTGCCAGACATATCCATCTGGATTCGCTTCCTGCTCCTCAATTTCAAAATGCCTAAATCTCTGGTTTTCAACTGGGGTTGATTTTGTTCCTGGAGACATTTTTTGGTTATCACAACTGGGGTTGGAGATGCTCCTGGCATCTAGCGAGTAAAGGCCAGTGATGTTGCTAACCATCATAAAAGCAACGAACGGCTTCTCACAACAAAGAATTATCTGGCCAACAGTTCTGAGGCTGAGAAACTCTACCCTGAAACAAATCTCACCATGCCCTCCCTGTGTTTCCTTTATGGCCTAAATCTGATCGTTTTCCTGTGTCTTCTTGCCTGTTAGTGACACTTTCAACCTCTAAATCACCCAGGCCATAAATTTCAGTAGATCTCATTCAACAATTTGTCAAGGATGATTTATAAAGTATGCCTACAGTGGGAAAAAAATTAAAGTAAATATTAATTCTAAAATACTTTCTATATCTAGTAGTGTTTGATTGTATCAGTCTTAAATATAAATGTTATAAAATTAGACAAGAATACAGTTAAATACATAAAATAAAACATTTAATTTCAAATACCTTATCTATCAAGTAGATTCTGGTTAAAGCAACTAACCTTCTACTCTTTAGAAAAGCAAACTTGTAGGGACCACTCATATTGCTGCAATTTTCCTCCATATTAAATTAAGGAAAGCATGGTGCAACTTCTGATGAAGATGACAAGCCTATCTAGGACTCAAACATTGGAATAAGGGCTTTAGGAGCTTGCTTATATGTTTTGAAAGGATAACCCAAAGAAGATGCAAAGAAAAAGGGGATGGTCAACAGAGAAAGTTATTTTATCAATTTCTCTGAGTAAGAAAGTAGCTTCCTATGAAGTTAATTCTCTGCAGAGCATTTATTCCTATCTGATGTTTATTGTTAATTTACCTGTTTGTTTTTTTCTGCTTTCCACTAGAACGCAAGACCCACAAATTCAGAGGCCTTATCTACTTTGTTAGCTCTTACATCTCCAGATTTAAACCTATGCTTTTTATTAGGTATGCTATTTGTTGACCAAAGGAATGGATGAATTAATACATGCTTGAATAAGTATGTGACTTATATGAGGTCCTGTGAATGTCCACATGAGAAGGGCTTCTGCACAGGGTCCAGATCTATCTAAAGAAAGTGGAAAGGGCATGGGACTTGATTCAATAATTCATCTAAAGCTGTTATATTTTACAGTTAGATGTTTCAGAATTCAAATTTCAGGTTTGTCCTGTTAGGCATGTAACTTTGAGAGAATTATTTATCATTCATTCATTTATTTAGGGAGTAGTCATTGCTTGAGTTCCTAATTTACGCCAGGTCTTAGGCTAGATTCTGGAAATTAGTAGCAGAAATGGCCAACAGAAACCTGCCCTCAAGGAACTCCCTACTAATTGGGGAGATAGCCATTAAAGTATTCATAAGGGAATGCATTGCTTTGAAGGGGAGAAATCACAGGATAGTATGGGATTACATGCAGGTGGTATAGGAGGAGCTACTTATGTCTGATGGGTTCTCTGTATCTGTGCTTATTAATCTATAAAATAGAGGTCATACAAACTTCCTCAGTGGTGTTCTTGTAAAGATGAACTATGAATTGATCTGGAGCCCATATTCATTGCAGGAAAGTGACTTAGTAATATTGGGTCAATTCTTTCTCATTCCCTCTGAGCACAGGAGCAGCTTTGGGAACTGCAATCTGGGGCTGGTGCTACCCAAGCACATAGCAGTGAAACTCACCCAGGCCTTTTCTTCCTTCTAGAATAGTGACAACAGATGGGCGGGAGCCTAATTAGCTGATTGTTTCAAAAATTTATAAGGGCTGCAGGTCTGCCCCACATGGTTGAATCAAAGGCTTCTCAATTCTGCCACACTCATTGTTTGGCCCCTCTTTGTGAAATTACTTAAGTCTTCTACTCTTACCTGAAATGCTCACAGTTGGGTGTGGTGGGTCCTTGTATATACATCTTACCTGGCTTTCTAGAGGTCATAGGGGTCATAGCAGGCTCCAGATTATTCCTTTTGTCACATCATCCTGACTTGGCAAGCTAAGCATTAGATTGTGGGCCCTCTTTAAGAGGAGGGGCTCATCTGGCTTCACCAAGAATGAAGGAGGTAAAGTGCTGTAGGGTACCACCTCATTCTAGTGCTGAGCCTTGTAACTGGCTGACCTCCCAGAGACCACACAGTGGCCACGGAAACCTGCTTTTTATAGGATGCCCTGAGAAAGTGGAGAATATTAGAGAGGAATGTAAAAGTAGCAAAACAAGCCTTTGTTGAACTTAGTAATGGCCCTCACTGGATTAGATGAGCAAGCAGAAGATTTATGAAGCTGTGTAGGCATGGATTTGATCATATGAGGCCAGATTGATTATGCCCGGCATCTCAGTCTGAACAGATGAAAGGGGGTGTGATGAAACCCACATATGTAGGAGGTACCTCATGAGGATGGTCAAATTTTTCTTACATGCCTTGTGAACATGGGCAAGTTACTTCCCCCCCCTACATCTCAGCTTCCTTACTTGTGAAATAAAGATGGTAATGGGGAACAGAGGTCATGTGCCAATGCTGTACCTAGAACCTCACCTGCATGAGCATGTATCACACTTTTTTTTTTTTTTTTTGAGACAGAGTTTCGCCCTTGTTACCCAGGCTGGAGTGCAATGGCGTGATCTTGGCTCACCGCAACCTCTGCCTCCTGGGTTCAAGCAGTTCTCCTGCCTCAGCCTCCCGAGTAGCTGGGACTACAGGCATATGCCACCATGCTCAGCTAATTTTTGTATTTTTAGTAGAGACAGGGTTTCACCATGTTGACCAGGATGGTCTCGATTTCTTGACCTCATGATCCACCTGCCTCGGCCTCCCAAAGTGCTGGGATTATAGGGGTGAGCCACCACGCCTGGCCGAGCATGTATCACACTTCTAATCATCCTGTGAGGTAGGCAGATTAGGTGTCTGTTTTACAGATGATCAAATTGAGTGTCTAAGTGGCTAAATAACTTCCAAAGTTACACGAACGGTAAACCGAAGAGGTAGGATAGGAGTCTGGCTAATATAATGCCAAACCCATTCTCTAAATTACTGAATCATAATGAGTAACTTGTGTGTGTGTGTGTGTGTGTGTGTGTGTGTGTGTGTGTGTGTGTGTGTGTGTGATGAAGTCTGGTTGTGTTGCCAGGCTGGAGTGTAGTGGCATGATCTCAGCTCACTGCAACCTCTGCCTCCCGGGTTCAGGCGATTCCCCTGCCTCAGACTCCTGAGTAGCTGGGACTACAGGCACACGCCACCACACCCAGCTAGTTTTTTGTCTTTTAGTAGAGATGGGTTTCACCATGTTGGCCAGGATGGTCCTGATCTCCTGACCTCTTGACCCACCCACCTCAGCCTCCCAAAGTGCTGGGATTATAGGTGTGAGCTGCCACACCCGGCCTCAGAGTAACTTTTAGCTGCTACTATTGTGGTTATTTTCCTTAACCTCACCATTATCATCAGATAATTGTGGAAGGTTTCTTACTTAGTTTCAGAAGTACAGAACATACAAGAGCATTAAGTGTAGAAGAAAGGAAAGGAGATCCTATTCATCATCAAGGATGTAGCAAAGGGAAAGTTTAAAATATTGACTGAATAAGGTCCAACTTCTCCAAAGGGCTTAGGCCCACAGTTTACATAAGCAGAGATTTTTTTCATGATAGGAAACAGCTGCTAATTATTTGCATAAATTGCAGCACAAGAACCTGCTCCCACAAGTCATGTCACTTTAGTATTTGGCGGCTTCTTTATGAAGCAGATATCTTATATTAATACCTTGAGAAAAGTAGTTAAAGCATCTCTCAGAGATAGAATACTAAAGCAACACTCACTTCCATCTTGCATAAATTATTGCAACAATGATGCCGTGTAACAAACAAACACAAAACGCAATGGCATACCACAATAAGTGTTCATTGTTCATGTGTCTGAAGTGGTCAGCTAAATAAACCTGGTGTTCTTGGATTTATGCATCTGATGATTGACTGTCTGCATATCTAGGCTAGCCTACTCTTAGATATCTGGAATGACTTGGGTCTGTGTCTCTCATCCTTCTCCTGGAACTAGCAGGCTAGTCTAGGCAGATCCTTGCTGATGGCAAAGGCTCAACAAAGCAAGCAGACATGCGTAAGACCGCTTGAGGAAGAAGAAATCCATGAGTTCTACTTCCTTCACTCAGCTAAAGCAAGTTACATGGGCAAACCCAAAGCAAGAGATGGAGTTGGTTTTTTGACTTTAAGGAACTTTGGTAAAAGGAACTGCAAAGTCATACAGAAAAAGGGTGGGTATAGGAAGAAGTAAAAAATGAAGTAATGTCATTATCTGCTCAATCTTGCTTAAAACATGGAATCCACATGTGTCTGAATTTTATTAAAGGAGCCCCACTCATATCATTAGTCTAGATTTAGCTCCAAGATCAATATATAACATATTCTGCAAATGGGTTAAAGTCAGGTCAGGTTTGGTCCTGTTTATTGTCTCACCCAAGATGAGCACCCAGAAGTTCAGTTGTTCTCACATGTCTGTGGGTTGCTGGGCCCTGTTTCTTTAACAATTAATTTATGATGAGAACAGAGCTTAATCCATGCTCTTTACTCTCATAGTGTGTGTGTGTGTGTGTGTGTGTGTGTGTGTGTAAACTAGCGTGTGAAAGATTGACTTTTTCCTGGAGTCCTCAGCCTTGAGGGCGACTCTGAGAGGTCCTCGGTTTATACAGGAGGTAGTAGAGTGAGTGGTTGATTATACAGGCTCAGAAATGAAACCAGCCAGGATTCAAACCTCAACTCTTATGTCTTAAATATGACACAATCTGCTTAGTTACTGTAATTTCATGAATTTTAAGCTTCGCTGTAAAGTCAGTAAAACTTCTAATTCAGAGGGTTGTTGTAGGACTAAATAAGATATTATGTTCTGAAAGCCCTGTGCAGTGTTTGACAAACAATAAACATATAGTAAACTATCTGGTTAATATAGAATATTTTAAAACATATGATTTTAAAAATAAATGAGTGTTATTGGTTATGGTCCCATTATCATCATCCATCCCTCCAACCATCCATTTCCCTGTGGATGATCTACAGGAGTCCTAATCATTTCTCAGTCACATTACACAAGATTTACTTTGGTCAGGAAAATGTTTTCACTTAAGTCAGACCACCATCTCCTTTATTCTCTTTCCTCTGCAAGTGCCATGAGAAGAAAATACCATGAGGAACCGTGAAAGACTTCCCCTTGTCTCTGTCTCTGCAAGCATTGAGAATGCATGCCTCTGAGCATCCTTATAAAACGCTTTATAAAAACATTCATAGCTTTATGGATAGAAAATAATTCACCCTGACCCCCTGAAGATCAGATGCCAGTTACTCTATACTTTCTCCATTGGCTCCCATCCTCAGAAAAATTGTTTTACCATTTTATTTTTTTTAAATAGGACTAAACTAAAAAGAAACATAGGAGACTATTTTTGTGCCTTTGGGGTATGCAATAATTTCTTAGATATAACATCAAAAAGTATGATTCCTAAAGTTAAAAACATAATAAAAATTGGACTCCATCAAAATGAAAATATTTTGTTCTTCTAAGGACAGTATCAAAATGAAAATGCAAGTCAAAGATTGTGAAAAAAAAATGTGCATATCACGCATCTGTTAAAGGACTTGTATCCAGAACACATAAAGAACTCAAAAAGAAGAAAACAGTCAACCCAAATTTAAAATAAGCAAAACATTTAAATGAACATTTTGCCAAACAAAGATACACATGGTTAATAGCCACATGAAACCTGCATAACATTATTAGGCATTAGGAAAATACCACTCCATATCCATTAGAAAAGCTGTAATCCAAAACACTGACAGTAACAAACATTGGTGAAGACACAGAGAAACTAGAACTCTTACATATTTATAGTGGAAATGTAAAATGATAGAGTCATGTTGGAGGAGAGAGAGAGAACCCTGAATCCTAACCAAGAGACAGCATGTAAGACATGATACAGGCATTTTGGAAAACTGTTTGACAATTTCTTAAGAAGCTAAAATTATACTTATCTTACAAACCAGTAATTCCATTTATAGGTATAAACCCCAGAAATATGAAAACATGTTCACATATAAACTTGTAAGCAAACATTCAAAGCAACATTATTCATAATAGCTAACATGTGAGAAAAAATGCAAATATCCATTAACCAGTCAACAGAAGTATGATCCATACAATGGGATACTACTCATCAGTAAAAAAGAACAGATTATTGATGCCTACCACATTATGAGTGAACCTTATGTGAAAGAAGCCAGACATAAAAATTGTATAGTGTATGGTTGCATTTATAAGGAATTTCTAGAAAAGAAAAATCTATATGTAGAAAAGAACAGATTAGTGATTGTTGGAGACTGGGGATTAGAATGGGGATAGATGACAAATTGGCACACATGAAATTTTTAAATGATAAAAATGTTCTAAAAATTGGATTGGGTGACGGTTGTACAAATGTATACATTTATTTAAATAACTGAACACAAAATCAGTGATATTTATGGTATGTAAATTACACCTCAATGAAGCAGTTTTTTTTTTTTTTTTTTTTTTTTTTTTTTTTTTTTATATAAAATGTTTTTCTATTTTCGGGGGTGTGTTTTAAATATTTTTATAATAGTTCTTTTTTTTTTTAAAAAACAAATAAAAA
>NW_022436973.1:3424045-3505375 GCF_009761245.1 Sapajus apella | reverse complement strand
TTTTATATTTATTTAAATAACAGAACCCAAAATTCATTAATTTTTTGTGTTTTTACTTTTTACTGTTTTTTTTTTTTTTTTTTTTTTTTTTTTTTTTTTTTAAGTTAAAGGAGATCTAGAACTCTGGTCAGGACTGTGTTAAAACTGTTAAAGTTAGAGTTCTTTTCTTCCCAAAACAATTCAAATAATGTTCATTCCTATTAGGAACACATATTTCATTTCTAGTCAGCATGTGGTGAGGCAATCGTCTTACTATTTTCTTTCCTTCTGCATACTATAAATGCATTTTTGACTTAATATTGTCATTGTATCCTCTTAATTAGGTTCGTGCTGTTTCCTTGAGACCATACCTTCAGTGGTTCATGTCTAGTTTACATTTTACTCTCCACTCTGATTTAATTCAGACCACCACATTTTAAGTGTCTTACAGTTTATTTCTGTGAATATAAGAAACACGTCGTTGTCTTGCTTTTACAAATTCATTACTGAAGAGAGACTAGAGGGGCCAATGATTGATTCTAAGAGACACTGATTGCTCTATTCCCCTGCCTGATAATGAGTCCATACCCAGAGGGAATCAGCCAGTGTTAAATCTCAGAATGACAAACAGAAATGTGCAGCATCGTTATCACTAAGCCAACACCATTAAAGGCCAGTGTTTATTGACACTTCAGGTGACTGGATGATGCCTCTCTAGGCCGAGCTAATGAGGAGAACCTCTCCATTACCTCTTATCGAGATTTAGCAGCCTCCATAGCTACCCAATGAAAGTGGAAATTATTGGGCAAGCATTGACATTTACCAGAGACTGGCCTTCAGTCATAATGCATAATGCACTCAAAGACAGATTTGTAGACTCGGAAATCCAGTTTATAGAGGCTTTTGTTTTAGCCCATTGTTTGCAAAGCCTGTGCCTCCCCAGTCCAGTGCAAAAGTGATTGGTTTCATGGATGTATTTCCTGCCACTTGTCTTACATACACACAAAAGAAGACCAGAGCACATATTTGAAAGTCTTTTTGGTTCTTGCATTTTTTAGAAGCCCACCATAGCTGTTGTCTACCGATGGGATTTATTCACTCATCCCAATCATTCATAGACCATCTCCATAAACTTGCACTTTCCACCTACTACCAAATTACTTATAATTTCAAGTGATTAATTTTTTCTTGAAATCAATTCATATTTTTAAAAAATTTATTCGTTCATAAAAGAAATGTAATCTCACTACCATTAATGAAAGATAAGATTAAAAATATATTTAAATAAACACATAATTATTAATTGCTGTTTGCCTACACAATACGCTTTCTAACCTAGTATATTAACAGAATCATGTTTTACCTTGTTTCATTTTGCTTTGCTTTTTTCCAGAGTGGCAACATGAACAGATGTAAACTACATTTTCCAGCCTCCTTTGCAGTTAGGATGGTCATGGATATGGTCCTGAGCAACAAGAATAAAAACAAGATGCTCACAAGAGATTCTGGGAAAACCATAAAAGGAGAATAAGGTAACTGATGTACACCTTTGCCTGTCCTCTTTTTTCCTACCCTGAGAGTGGTCACAGTGTTAAAGATGAAGTGGCAATTTGGGGTCAATGAGGAAACAAGCATAAGGTTGAAAGTCACAGATCAGAGGAATAAGTTCAAGAGATCTGCTGTACAACATGGCAACCGTAGTTAATAACGTGCTGTATTCTTGATGATCATCAAGAGAGCAGGTTTTGAGTGTTCTCACCACAAAAAATGGTAAATATGTGAGATGTTTTATATGTTTATTAGCTCAATTTAGGCATTCTACAATGTGTAAAAATATTTCAAGGCACCATGTTGTACACGTTAAATATATATATATCTATCTATATAGATAGATAGATAGATATAGATATCTCTCTCTATATATATATATCTATATATATCTATATATCTATATCTATCTATATATATATATATATACTTTTTTGTCAGTTAATTAGTTAAAATTGTTTTAAAATGATGGCCAAACAGAAATATAGACAGAATAGGGTCTTTGATTATTGTGCAAGGAAAAAAAAAATGAACTCCCAACTTGTTTAAACAACTTCTAAATCAGGTTTTCTGTTACTAGAGGCCACTGTAGTTCTCACTGAGACATTTTTCCCTGTCCTACTTAAAATCATTTCGTGTGCCACCATCAGCATGGGCATTACACTTTGATCAACATTCTGCTCATTGAATGTGGTATGTGTAGATTGTCTTTCCTGAGGATAGAGATTATTTTTTATTTTTCACTCACTCCCTTCAGGCCAGAGCTAAGTTTGAGAAGGCCCGAAGTGGTCTCTTTCCCATCTAAATATATATATTGTGGGTGGGCAGCCTCTGTATTCTTCCTCTCATTGAAAGAGATTTCAATGCTGAATTCAAATTTATTCAAATATGAATGCACACAATGCTGACAGACCAGTTCATAGCCATCCCAGCATAGAAAGAGGACTACAGATGTCCTTATGGTTTGTTCTAAGGTATGGTTGCAGCTACTGCCTGTCTCTGAGCTTTAAGGACGATGTCTCTGTTGGCTCCATCCTTGCTTACTTACAGAATAAGGCATTCAGAACAAATAAGCCACTGAGCAGGGATTTATATGAGCAAATGTTCTGAGCTTGCTATCTTTATCTATTACCATCCTAAACAACAAACATCTAAGTATATATAGCTCTTGCTCACAGATGAGTAAAAGAAATTCTTTGAAAGATACTGTAAATTATTATAATAGTAATAATAATAGATGCCACGGATTAAACTTGTTCTATATGCCAAAATATACCCTCACATTTGATCTTTAAGCAATCCCACGGGTAACTATTATTATTTTTTAATTATTATTTCTGTTTTACATTGGAGAAAATTGAATCTTAGAGAGATCAAACCTCTTGCCCAAGATTACACAGTAAGTGGCATGAACAAGAAATAAAATTCTCCCCTGTGTGAACCTAAAGCTAGGGCTTTAAACGATGGCTAACTTTGATGGGCATGAATATAAAAATATCCTGACATGTTTGTATGTTAGTTCATTTCTATTAATTATTTATAATTAAATTATTATCGAATATTGGTATCTATTCATATTTTATATTAATTCCGTAAAACTCTTAATAAACCTCTAATAACATAAGCCAATTAACTGACTGACTCTGGGCAAGTTATTTATTTATTTATATTTAAGGAACACAAATGGCCTTTGTGTCAGACACTGTCCTAAGGAGTCTGTAAGTTTGACACATTTAATTCACATTTCAACTCAGTGAGCTAAGTACTTCATTTACACAAGAGGAAACTGAGGCATGGAGAGTTGAAGTAACTTGCCAAAAGTCATACAGCTAGTAATAGACTTACATAGTCATATAGCTAGACATACGGCTAGTAATGGCAGTGCCCTTATCTGCAAAATGAGAAGGTTGTAGTGGATAATCTCTGAACTCTTGTCACCTCTGGCATTCTATAAACTGCAAATTTTGGATTTCTGGCTTTATTAATGATTGATAAATTGATTTTTGGTTGAACATTTGAGAAATATGCTGCCACAGAGCATAACTGGCTTTAGTAGCCCTTCCTGACCATGGATATTTCTTTCAGCTCAGCAAAAGGCAACATCTATGTATATGCAGAGTAGATATCTATACCCTCAATGTATTTCTGACAAGTTCCGCTTGTGACACATACGGGTATAGCTGGTAAGTTTAAACCATCATTTCCCAAAGACAGAACTGTGATCAAATGATTACTTCCCAGACACTGGAGATTACCTCTTCTGATGCAGTTTTGGGTGTCTTTGTGATAGGCTAGCAAGAACCTCCAGAATCAATTACAGGGGACAAGGCACGGTAACAGAAGTCAGATGGCCTGACATAGTGTTTGTTGACCATAACATGAACTGGTACCTGACCATCGATTAGCTTTGAGAATTCAACTGTCAGTGGTTTAAGCACACATCCTTAGGAAGATCAGAAGCTTTCCTGTGTGTGAAAAGTAACCTTTGCTGGCAGAGCAATGACATAACTTACTTTCCTAGGATCCTCCCAATGTGCATACAGATGTCTTCTATGTGAACTCCCTAAATGGTGGGATGCTATCTTATGAAGCAAGCAATTTTGTTAGTTATTATTGATGTGCTCAGGTATTTGTAGCTCTAACTACTAATAAGTTTCTGTAGCAATCCCAGCATGAACTCACTCAGCCCGGTTTACTTCAGCAATACATTACTGTGACAGGTAATGCTGATCATCTACCTTGTTACTCTTTACAAGACTGGTACCCTTAACTTGGTTCTAATGGAGGTGTTGGCTGCTCATGGCTCATACTTTTCTTCTCTTCTGGAGGACTTTTCCATGGCTGATAGGGCCTGCCTTGTGCATATACCTGGAAACTTTTATTCCTTTTTACAGAGGGGGCCCATTGCCAGTAACTGATGCAGGTGTACAAGAATGTAACCGCCTTTCCCTGGGAGTGGAAAAGTGTTGGGGGAGCTCTCTGAGTAGAATTCATCCTCTGGATCTCTCTGTGGCATAGAGAAAGGTGAACCTCCTTCTGAACTCTTTCTTTTCTGTCCTGCCCCACTGTGCCTTACAGGTTTCTCTTGAAAGCAACCCCTCAATATAGAATCCAGATCTATTAAGCAAGAGAAATTAGTTCAAGTTCATTGGATTCTTGCCTTTAACTGCTGAGCCCCACCCCATTTTTGGCTTGTGCCCATCCAAAATGTCAGTATTCTTTGACTGCCTCCTGGCTATATTACCTTCATGTTTTACTTTCTCTTCATATCCCTTTCAAACAATAGAAGCTTCTTTCACTGAACATAACTATCCTGAACTGCAGCTCCTTCAGGAGAAGGGGGAAGAAAACACTTTGTCAAAAGAGAGACTATTCTGCACTCCCTGGAGAACCAGTGACAAGTGGGTATGGTATTTAATTTTACCAGAAGCATGCATCAGAAAATAATTCACAATATTTCACACAAAGAGCCATATCCAGAACAAGGAAATTAAATAGATTTTAATTGGAACCTATGTGCTACATTTGAGAAGGAAGGTCAGATTGAAAGAAAATTGATTTTTGAGCACAATAGTTATAATTCTTAAGAAACTGAAATACATGGTACACAAGGGAGTGACATGAGTACACTTACTTCAAAGACATCTAAAGATTTGGAACATTTAAGTACATTTCTTGTAACTCAAATGTTTTGCCACTTGTTAGACACAAAATTTGTTTTCTATAATCTGTCAGTTTCACTCTACATTTTATTTCATGAATGAGACAGAATGATCATTAGTAGTTAGTTGGTTGTAAGGGGAAACAAAATAGAAATGAGGCTCATAGGAAGCATTTTCCATGTGTATCTACATAAAAGTAGGTTTCACTCTGAAAAAAATTAAGGAAAAGGATTCAACATGCTGATATTTCAAACTAACTTTTCATATGATGAAATATGATTTGCCTATATGGGATTTTGAAATTCAAATGGTAGAAACTCTATGGGCAAAGTTATCTCCTCTAGAAAATGGTAAAATAAGAGGCAAGTCTTATTAAAAATAATTGTAATCCTTTTCAACCAATATTTGTCAATGACTCGGGGTCAAAATAATATGTTTTTAAATGATAAGAAGGTACAAAGAATAGTATGATGCCAAGGAACACATGCCACTTTTTGATAGAGAATATGAAAGCATCCTTGGGAAAGAAATAGATGATGCAGACCACTCAGAGCAGGTAGGATTTGGGTAGGTATAAATCGATATTGAAAGGAAGGGGCTAGCAACAAGATATAGAAGGGCTATAGGCTCATAGGAAGGAAAGGATAGGCATTGTTCAAGAAAACGCCAAAAAAAAATTATTTAGCACTTCAGATACTGTAGAGGACGTGGAAAAGTAATCTGGAAAGGTAGGTTGGAGCTATGGAAAGAGAATCAAGGTGTTTATTCGTTTGGCCAATGTCAAAACATTTGAGTGTATACATATTGGAATAGAATGAAGAGACCTCAAAGGTGGAACATCAGTTAGAGTGACTGACGTGGCAGTGATCTAAAACAACAGTCCCCAGCCTTTTTGAACCCAGGACCAGTTTCATGGAAGGCAACTTTTCCACAGTGTCGGGGGATGCTTTTCAGATAAAACTGTTGCACTTCAATTAGATTCTCATAAGGAGCATGCAATCTAGATCCCTGGCATGTGCAGTTACAATAGGGCTTGTGCTCCTATGAGAATCTAATGCCACTGCTGATCTGACAGGAGGAGGAGCTCAGGCAGTAATGCTTGCTGGCAGCTCACCTCCTGCTTTGCAGCCTGGTTCTAACAGGCCATGGACCAGTACCAGTCCACAGCCCGGGGCTTGAGGACTCCCGGACTAAAATAAGTAAAGGAGGCATGAACACACAGGTAATAGTGGAATTCAAAGGAAACAGGAATTTCATTCTAAAAGAAAAGATCACTGCTGGCACAAATTATAGAAAGAATGAGGAAGAGGAAGGTCAAAGCAAGGTAGATGTATCTGGCAAAGAGGAAATCATTTGGTCAACCAAAGCCAGTACTTAATCTGTATTGTCATGCTGTGAATTCCTCCCAGAGCCAACCTCAACACCAGAGATTGAATGGTGGTAGTTTGTTTGAGAGGTATCCCTAGGAAGAACAAGGAAGGGGGTCAGAACAGTGAGGCAGAAATGCCAGGAGTCAATTGAGGATACATGAATGAGCCAGTGAGCAAACGGAGATCTTCTGGAGGGATCTGTAGAATGTATCTAGAATTGTCCCACCGAGGGAAGGGTAGAACCTAGGGATTTATACAGTGACTTTGACTCCTAATTGGTTGGGAGTTGCCCCTAGGAGCATCAAATCCCCTCTTCCATGGACTCCCCTGCTCTGAGTAGGGCAAGCCCCTGTGGCCCTGCTCAGGTAGAAAAGCAGAAACATTCAAGCCATTGAACTATGCAGGGAGTGATCCACTGCAACCTGAGATAAACTTAGAGGTAAGCGAGGGTATAAACAGAACTTCTTCAAGTACCTACAAGTTCTAGGTGTTTGCAAGTGGTTTCTGTCTTTGAGGTCACCTCACAGTTTAAGATGGCTGCTGGCATTCCAGCTATCACATCTACTTTGTGGACAGCAGGAACAACTCGTAGAAGAGTTCACTTCATTTAATCAGCCTTCCTCAAAGTATCATAGAACATTCATTCACCAAAACAGATACATGACCAATCTTGCTGGAAGAGAGGATGAGAGATGCAGTATTTTAGCTGGGCATATTATTGTTCCACGTAAAATTGTGATTTTTGTTTTTAAGGAAGAAAAGGTGCATAGAAGTTGTGTGGTAGCTAGCAGTCTCTACCATACTATATAAAAACATATTTAAGTCAGAGTTTTAATTTCTTTTTTGTTGATTGATTCTGCATCCCACCCACTAGATTTCTAGTTCCTTGAAGACAGGAACTGGGTTAGCTTTATTGTGTTATTACTCACTGTGACTCATACATTGAGGTTTATTTTTTATTTCCCCAGAATAGTCTAGCCCACTTTATCCCCTTCGGCTTTTTAAGTAAGGACATTGGTATCATTACACCAATTAAAGGGAGGAGAGGATAAGGATGCCCAATAGCCAGCCATAATGAGAAGTCAGGAATTCCAAAACTTCAATTTTAGACTTTATCAAAGAAGCAGGTGGCCCCAATGATGAAAGTTGTGGGTTATCTGATATATTTATTCAAAATAGCAGGCAAACATACTACACAGAACTCTTTATAAGAAATTCTTCATTTTTCAGCATACACTCACCCTAACTTAAACCTACACCGCTGTTCTCTAGCCTTAGCCATATCTGAAGGTATTTTTAATGCCTTACATGTTAGTGAAAATATATCTCTAGTCGCTATGGACTTAAACTCAGCAGACCATGATATGAGTCTCCATTTTCTAATACCAGCAAACAAACACTGACAAGCTGCTAATCATCTTCCATCCTTTGTTTCCTCATTTTTAAAACAAGCATAGTAATACTGCAGGGGTATTTGCAAGGAATATTTGAAAAACTCCTGCTCAAGTCTTAGCAAAGTAGGCTATGAGAATATGAACTTTAAACTGAATCTCTCCTCTTGTGTCTAAGACTAAAGAGGAGTCTGGCTTGATGTTTGGCTCCTTTGACATTGGTAGATCGCTGCTGCAAACAATCATACCATGAGAAGCCACTGAGATTCCTAGAAATTCCTGCATGTCTGTCTCCCAGACTCTTAAGCATCTGGCCTTGACTTTCTCCAAAAAGCAAAGGAGGCCTCCAAATGACAGGCATCAGGGGGAATATCTCCAAAGGGTTCTTCCAAGCACAGTGAATTAATCCCCTCTCCTTGCATATTCTGAGAATTAGCAGAAAGTACATACATATTTCAGAGTTACCTCTTAATATAATTATAGTTCATTTAGCCAGCAATTACAGTAATATAAAGATTGGTGACTACTGCAAATCAGGTTTGAGGGAATTAACGGCCCAAGGGGCTTACACTTCATTTTGTCCAGCTCTAGTAGCAGACTTAGTAGGCTTGTGACTCCATGTGGAGAGTGTGTGTGTGTGTGTGTGTGTGTGTGTGTGTGTGTGCACGCGCATGTGTGCTTGTAGGGAGCCTGGGCACTCCCAGTGGTGTAGGTTGACTGATCATGGTGACCATTTTATTTTATTATCTTTATTTTTATTTCAATAGTTTTGGGGATGCAGGTGGTTTTGCTTACCTGGATGAGTTCTTTAGTGGTGAATTATAAGATTTTAGTGCACTTATCACCTGAGCAGTATAGTCTTTCATCTCTCAACCTCCTCCCATCCCAACCTCTCTGCACCCCAATACCTGCCTGAGTCCCCAAAGCTTATGCCACTCTGTATGTCGTTATGTCTTCATAGTTTAGCTTCGACTTATAGGTGAGAACGTATGGTGTTTGTTTTTCCATTTCTGAGTTACTTAGAATAACAGCCTCCAGCTCCATCCAAGTTGTTGCAAAAGACATTATTTAGTTCCTTTTTGTGACTGAATAGTATTTCGTGGTGTATATACACCACATTTTCTTTACCACTCATTGGTTAATGAGTACTTAAGTTAGTTCCATATCTTTGTAATTGCAAATTGTGCTGCTAGCTGTAAACGTGTGTGTGCATGTGTCTTTTTCATATAATGACTATTTTTTTCTTATGGGTAGATAATTGTTGGCCATGTTAGACACTGACAAGTAAGCACTTCTGAAAAGCTTCACCTCCTGTGGCTTCTTTCTATACCAGCCTCATAGTCTGGACTCTGATTTAAGAAATTACTCTGAAGAAATAAATTTGGCCAGAGCACTATAGGAAAAGAGTGAACGTATTAAAGGCAGGGGCATGGGTGGTCCTCTAGTGCATAGCTATGCCCCATTCCACTGGTGATCTCCAAGTAACTTCTCACTGGACTTCATATAAGCCTTTGAAGCCAATTACTTAGAACTATGTCTCATTCTCTCAAATTAAAATCCACAGCTGATTCATCCTCTCTTAAATACGTATGCTCAGATATCTAAATTCAAATGACATCTTGCTAGGTTTGAATACATTTTTGCTTCCCAAAAATATATTCAAAAAGAAGAAATGATTTTAAGAAACAGCAACAAAGACTAAAAAACCTAAAAACAAAAAAAACTAATTAAAAAAAAAAAAAGAAAGGCCAGGCATGGTAGCTCCTGTAATCCCAGTGACTAGAGAGGCTGAGGCAGGGAGGCAACTTAAAGCAAAAATTTTGAGACCAGCCTGGCAATCTAGTGAGAAACCCTCTCTTAAAAAAGAGAAAAAAAATAAAAATAAATTAGTTGGGTACAGTGGCCTGAACATATAGTCCCACCTACTCAGAAAGCTGAGCCAAGAATATCTCTTGAGCCCAGGACTGAGTTAGAGTTTGCAGTGAGCTATGATTGTGCCACTGTGCTCCGGTCTGGGTGACAGAGTGAGATCTTGTCTATTAAAAAGTAGTAAATAAATAATTTAAAAAGATAAAATAGTGTTAGAAAAATGGTAGATTGAATAATATTTACAAAGTAGGCCAGTCTGGGTTAAAGAAAAAAAAAATGAAGAAAAAGAAACCTGGAAGGTAGCTTGATACCACATTCCTGTTCTGTTCTCTCTCCAGAAATCCAACAACCCATCAAACTAAAAACACCTACCAGCTTACTTCTCTGTATCGTAGATTTGTTTTTAATCTTCACTCTACTTTAGACTTCATCTCTACCGTAGATTTTTAAATCTGTATTGAGAGAAAGAAATTATCTTAACAAATCCTTGTGGAAATATAATCAGTGAAATGACGAGCATACTTGAAATGTTCTCTAAAACTGTGGAAGAAAAACAAACACATCAAAATGATAAAAGATAAAATGATAGACATTGAATAATAATACAGGAATTTGGAAAGCTGGGAGCGGTGGCTCACAGCTGTAATTCCAGCACTTTGGGAGGCCGAGGCAGGCATATCACAATGTCAGAAGTTTGAGACCAGCCTGACCAACATGGAGAAACCCTGTTTCTACCAAAAATACAAAAATTAGTCTAGTGTGCTGGCACATGCCTGTAATCCCAGCTACTCAGGAGGCTGAGGCAGGAGAATCACTTGAACCTGGGAGGTGGAGGTTGTGGTGAGCTGAGATCATGCCATTGCACTCCAGCCTGGGCAACAAGAGTAAAACTCCATCTCAAAAAAAAAAAAAAAAAGAAATAATACAGTAATTTTATCTGTGAACAATTTCTCCTTTTGGAATATGGTTTAATACAAAGAAAGAATATTACAGTATATCAGAAGAAGAAAGAACGGTAAACAGAAAGGAAGGGATGGAGAAAGAATAGAAGTAAGAGAGGAGGGGAGGAGGGAAGGGCAGAGGAAGAAAGAGAGAAACAGAAGAAGGGAGAATGGGAGGAGGAAAAAGGAAGGAGGAAGGGAGGAACGAAGGGAGGGAAGGAAGGAGGGAAGAAGGGAGGACGGACAGTGGAGGCTTTCAAGTCATTAAGGGCTTTACTTATTTTGAATGACATTTATTTTGACAACAATTAATGGGTTTTAAGCAGAGGAGCAAGAAGACATGACTTACATTTTATCAGGATCACTTCAGCATTCTTGAGTAAGTTGAAAAGAGAAGTTACTTAGAAAACATCTACACCTATCCAGGCAAGATGATGGTGGACCAAGGTGGTAGCAATAGAGAGGAGGGGCATAGTTGGATTAAGGATGAATTTTAAATGTTGAGCCAACAGGATATGCTGGTGGATTGCCTGCAAGTCGGCACTTAAATGTGATCAGCCATGGAATACAAGGATCAAAAATAAAGAGCAGAGACGATGAAAGTGATGGTAAGATCTGTGCCATTCTAAGAATTCTAATAATAATGAAAGGGGTAAGGGTTGATGTCAGTTCACAGGCTACGGATCTGTCAAGACCAAAGACCCTGTGAGGTAGCTGAAGCAGGGAACACTTCCCTTTTATGTATCAAAGTCTCCAATCCTCAATGCTGTGCTGCAGAACTTGGACCTATGGTGCAACCTGGCAGTCAATGGATCAGGAAACAAGGGGTCAGCCTGATAGAACATTTGGGAGGGAGCATGACTGATAGATGACAATGTATTAAGAATGTCAAGTATGCTGACTCTTAAGCATCAAGAAACAAATGATGATTTTCAACACTGAGAGTATACTGGCAAAAGAATCCTGATCAACTGGCCTAGGTCTGCCACTGATGCAGGAAGTTGAACCTGGCAGCTGCAGCTAAGCAGAACTGAAGTGTTCTTTAGTCAAGTTAAGGTCAGGACCCCTCTTCCAGCCTCTGCTTATTGGGCTCTTCTTCCCTCCTTCAGTCCTGATATTCCTTACCACTTCCACTTTCAAATGACTGAATTCGAGCCCCAGGACATCTTGTTCTCCCGTGGGCCACAGTAATGCAATCCACCTTCTTCTTAATTGTCGTGCAGCGCTAGCCTGCAGCTTCAAGACAAGTATACAGAGTTTCTTAACAGTTTCTTCTCATTCAGACACAACCTCAATGAGGTGAAGTCAGGGAACCAAATCCTATCTACTGTCTCCTATCTTTGGCTCACACAACTCTTACTGTATCAAGCAGGGATTCCCTGTTCTCATTCTTAGCTCTGTGGAACTCTGCTGCCTGGGAAATCCTGGTCTTGTCAGCTCAAACATGAGGGGAAAATTTACATAGGTATAAACTTAGCCATCATGGTTTTGGGTAAAATGTGTATTCTCAGGTGTCTGACTTGGTATTGTTCAACCTTTTTGACAAGGTCATAATGACAAAACTTTCAGGTCTCTTGGCCGGGAAATCAAGTTCTTGAAGCAGCTAGTTCATATATATACATACATATATTTACATATATACAAAATATATATATATATATATATATATATATATATATGTCTATGTTTATACTGTACATGTAAGTCTATGTTTACATATATTGTTTATCTAGTTGCATGAGCACTCTGACCTTAAATAAGATAATTTAACCATATTTGAAATGATGAAACATGAAACAAGTATGAAATCATGATTGTTATAGCATGATGTAACTATAAGATAACATCCAGATGTTTTTATTACTTTTAATAATAATCTTATTTTACTGCTTATACTTATTGACATTTACTTTATGCAAGCTTTGTTCTAATTTCCTCCATCTCTCTAGAAAATTATATCCTCACAGCAGCCCTGTGGGCTTGATAATATGACATCCATTTTACAGATGTGGACACTGAAAATTGATCAAAATTATGTAGATAATAAGTGTTAGGGTTGGAATCAAATCTAGACCTATTTATGGTCAGATTCTGAACTCTTGAAGAGTTCACTGTATGGTATTAACTAACAGTAAGCACATTTAAAGCATTCTCTTGGGCTGAAGCATAAATGTAGCCCAGCTATCTTTGCATTTATTTCCAAACTAAATGTAGTTAAATTCAAAATTTTTCACAAAGGAGCAGTTAGGAGTTGGTCTAAATCTCTGATACACCATCTCTGGATGTGGTCCCAAAGGAAAAGATCTGAAAATCCCCTTGTTTCTAAAGACAGGAAGTGGTTCTTACAGGTTCTTCTTTTACAAAAATATTGGTCTCAGTAACCAGAACTCTGATTGCAACATGTAATGAATTCAATATCACTGGCCTTTCCAAGACAAAAAAATGAGAAATAGGTTATTCATTTTGCAGAAGAAGAGAAAATTTCCAACTAATGTAGCTTCAGTAAGAAGCCTACTTTGACAAAACATTTTGCACTGAAGTGTTGGTTCTGATAATTTTAGTAAACTTTCTTGTTGACCCATCTCTCCACAGTTGTTGACCCTTTGGGATTGTGTCCTGGTGGCAAAACTTATCTGAAAGATGAATCATGTTTTCAGTTTGTCTTTCCTGCTGTTGACATACAGCAGCCTCTGCCATGCATTAGCAGGGCAAGGAATTCTTAAGGCCATCTGTTGAGACCTTGCTGGGTGAAATGCTTATTATTGATGTCCCTGGCAAGAGAGCTCAATGGCTAAGCACCAGACCACAGTCTACTCTACCCACACACTTTGAATGCATGATGAAAATAATACTCTTTGAAATGTGTTAGAAAGAGAAAGAAAACTGATGCTGGCTACCATGCTAATTACAGAGCTTACCAGTAAGATCTTTTAGCTTAGACATGCAAGCTGTGCCTACACTCGTTTATTCACTTAGCAAACATTATGAGGTCAATTTTCCCAGTTGTTAATGTCTTATATATCCTGAGCTTATTGTGGACTCTTTCCACACAAACTTCTTGACTATGATCATTTTTCTCTGACATCTAATCCATTTCCAACCCCCACTAATCTGGCTTTTGTCATCACAATTAAAAACAAGCTTTGTGGTGTTTATTTTCTTACCTCAACATCTCACTGCTCTTTAGCAAATGGAACATGGATTTTGAGCTGGAAAGAGACAGGCACCTTGAATAAACTCCGTCTTTCATTGTGGTTAGGTATAACTGTTGTATATCTAATTGCTAGCCAATGAGAGATAATTAGTAGAAGCAGTACTTTTGCTTTGTTTATTTTTTGTTTGCTTTTTTGTTTTTCTTGGTGGGAGTGGCTGTATAAAGTCAGAGGATACTGCTGGAAGTGTTCCACTCCTCCTTTCTACACTTACCTCTTCTTTTGGTCTTTAGCAAACATGACCGCTGGAGATGCGGCAACTATTTTGGACAAGGTGACAAGAAGCTTAACTTGATAACAATACAAAAAGATAGTAACTTGTGTCCCTGATGACATGAAGGGGTTGCATATAAGCCTTGGCAGACTACTTCTAAATATTTACATGTGAGAGAGAAATAAACTCCTATGTTAAGGACACTGATCTGTAAGGGTTTCTAGCAGTGAAAGATTACAACCTTGCTGGTTTGAGGCGTCAAAGTATACAGTTCAAGGGAGGTAAAGCTGCCTAATATTTAGGAGATAATTCCTGGAGTTAGGAAAATTGCAGAAAGGCTGAGACTACATCTAAAGGTAAACCCTTCCTTAACACCTTACTGACAAACTATACACGCCAATGGGAAACACCAGAGGCCAGGCACAAACACGGGCAAAAACCAAAGAAGTTTCTACTCTTAGATGTTAGAGCTACATTGGGTGACATTTGTTGCCTTTTTGACCAAATGCTGAAGTGGCAGAATGCTAAAATCTTACTGTTCTAAGTAAAAAAAAAAAAAAAAAGAGAGAGAGATTGCAGCTGGCAGAGCAAGCTGGAAATTTATGTGGAAAACCTTAAAAGCAGGGAATCACAGAGAGGGTGAGTCCCAAAATCTATATGTGAACTCTGTCCAAATCCCTGTCTGACAGCAAAACTACACAGGTAAAGGGGAGACCCAAAGGAAACAAAGCTAAAAATAGAACTGCTGGAAACTCATAAAATTAAGCAGAAGTAACAGCTGCTGCTCACTGCAGGGGACATAGAGTTTGCAGTTCAAGAACATGCCAAGTACTATCTGTGAAATTTTTTTTTTTAATCCTCAGAAGAACATAAGAGTATCCAAATAACTAAGATATATAGACTTTAATATTTACCTTTCAACCAAAAATGAGTAGTCATGCAAAAACAAAAAAACAGAAGAGTATGAACCATATATAGAAAAAAGGAGGTAAATAAATTCGATGGAGCATGCCTGATGTCAGATTTAGTAGAAAAAGAATTTTAAGAAGCTATTATTAATGTTGCAACAATTAATAAAAACTGTATTTAAATAAATAAGGAAATGTCTTAATTGAAAAGTTGGAGAATATCATGAGTAAAAAAATGAAAAAATGAACAAAATAAAAATTATTGAACTAAAAATTAAAATAAGATGAGAAATAAATCACCACTACAAACTAAGTGCTTCTTCACAGGAAAATAATCAACAAAATAAAAATGCAGTTTGTTGTTTGGAAGAAAATATTTGCAAGTCATGTATCTGATAAGGGATTAATGTCCAAAATATATAGAAACTCACATAATTTAATAGCAAAAAAACAAATAACCTGATTAAAAATGGTCAAAGAGGCCGGGCGCAGTGGCTCAAGCCTGTAATCCCAGCACTTTGGGAGGCCGAGACGGGTGGATCATGAGGTCAGGAGATCGAGACCATCCTGGCCAATATGGTGAAACCCTGTCTCTACTAAAATACAAAAGCATTAGCCATGCGTAGTGGTGCGTGCCTGTAGTCCCAGCTACTCAGGAGGCTGAGGCAGGGGAATCACTTGAACCTGGGCATTGGAGGATGCTGTGAGCCGAGATCCTGCCACTGTGCTATAGCCTGGGCAACAAAGCAAGAGTCCATCTCAAAAAAAAAAAAAAAAAAAAAAAAAAAAAGGAGATCAAAGAATGTGAATAAGACATCTTCCTAAACAAGACATAAAAATGATCAACAGTATATGAAAATGTGCTCAACATTACTACTAATCATCAGGGAAATGCAAATCAAAAGCAGAGTCGAATGTTACCTCAGACCTAATTAGGGTGGCTATTAATTAGATATACAATAAATGACAAGTGTTGGTGAGGGTGAGGAGAAAAGGGAACTCTTTTATGCTATATATGGGAATGTAAACTGGTAAAGCCATTATGGAAAACAGTATAGCAGTTCCTCAAAAAACTAATAATAGGACTACCCCATGATCTAGCAATCCATCTGCTGGGTATATACTCAAAGGAAGTGAAATCAGAACTTCACAGAGAAATATAAATCTGTGTTACCATGTTTATCATGCCAATATTCACAATAGACAAGATATGGGATCAACCTAAGTGTCCATCATTGAACGAATGGATAAATTGTGATATATATGTGGGTGTGTGGGTGTGTATTTCACAATTTATTCATCAATGACTACTTAATATATAATGTCATCTTATTCAGCCTTAAGAAAGGAGATATTGCTTTTTATGATAAGATGGATGAACCCAGAGAACATTATGCTAAGTGAAATAAGCCAAGAACAGAAAGACAAATCCCACATTATCTCACTTATATGTGGAATCTAAAACAAGTCTAATATACAGAAACAGACGTGGAACAGTGATTACCAGAGCAAAGAGAGGAAGAAATGAAGAGAAGTAAGTCAAAGAGTACAAACTTGAAATTATATGGAAAGAATAAATCTATAGATCTAGTATACTATAGTTAATAATAATGGATTGTATACTGAAAGTTTGCTAAGAGAGTAAATTTTAAGTGTTATTACCATATGTGTACACACATACACAAAGAAAACTGTGGAAGATGATAGGCTAATTTGCTCCTCTGTGGTAATCTTTTACCTATGTATATGCATATTAAAACATCATGTTGAAAGCCATACATAAAGAAAAATATTGCCAGGTTTGTTGAACAACAAATTGAAAATGACAGAAGATAGAATTGTTCGATATGGAATTAGAGCAATTAAAATTATACAAACTGAAGAACAAAGAGAATAAAACCAAAGAAAATGCATAAGTCTTCAGAGATCTGTGGAAAAATGTGAAGGAGTCCAACATAAAGGTAACTGGAGAACACAATGTAGAGAAAAAAAAGAAGAAAATATGTATTTGAGTAAATAGTGATCAAAAATTTCCCAAAATTGGTGAAAACCATAAGCTTACAGATTCATGAATCTCAATGACCCTCAAACAACATAAATGCAAATAAAACTACATCTAAACACATGATGGTCAAACTGGTAAAAACCAAATATAATTTTAAAATAGGAAAAGCAGCAAATGAAACAATGGAACAATCATTGGTTGACCTCTCATTGGAAATAGTGGACGTGAGATAATATTGGAACAAAATAGTCAAAGTGCCAGTTTAAAGATTCCTCTCAGGAATCTTTATATATATAAAAGATTATATATATATTGCACTTTAGGTTCTGAGGTACATGTGCAAAACATGCAGGATTGTTGCATAGGTACATACATGGCAATGTGGTTTGCTGCCTCTATCCCCTTGTCACCTATATCTGGCATTTCTCCCAACGTTATCCCTCCCCAACCTCCCTACCCCCTGCTGTCCCTCCCCTATTCCCACCCAACAGACCCCAGTGTGTCATGCTCCCCGCCGTGTCCATGTTTCTCATTGTTCAACACCCGCCTATGAGTGAGGATATGTGGTGTTTGATTTTCTGTTCTTGTGTCAGTTTGCTGAGAATGATGGTTTCCAGATTCATCCATGTGTCCCTACAAAGGACATGAACTCATCATTTTTTATGGTTGCATAGTATTCCATGGTGCATATGTACCACATTTTTTTTGTCCAGTCTATCATCAATGGGCATTTGGGTTGGTTCCAGGTCTTTGTTATAGTAAACAGTGCCGCAATGAACATATGTGTGCATGCGTCTTTATAACAGAGTGATTTATAATCCTTTGGATATATACCCAGTAATGGGATTACTGGGTCAAATGGAATTTCTATTTCTAGGTCCTTTAGGAATTGCCACACTGTCTTCCACAAAGGTTGAACTTATGCTGTGTGAAAATATCATTAAAATTATAAATAAAATAGGGAATTTTTTATTTGCAATTATTTATCACCAGTATAAGGAAGAAACATTTTCTAATTTATTTTAAGAACTAGCATTACACTAATACCATAAACAAAAATTAATTTATAATTACAAGAAAACTAAAAATCAATATTACTTATTAAAATATGAGTAAATTATTTAAAAAATAATCAAACTGAATTTATCAATACTAGATCATAACTAAATGGACATTATCCAAACAATGCAAGGTTAGTTTGATATTAAAATTTTAAACAATATAAGTCAGAATTTGATCATGTCAGTAAATGCAGAAGAAGCAAACAACAAAATTAAACTCCCACTCAGGATTTATAAAAATTTCAGAAAGCTGAGAAGACAAGAGAAAGTCTTTAATATATGACATTTACAAAAGCACTATAATTAACATAATGTTTAGTGATGAAATATCCCCCCAATCCTTCCTCCTACAGTTGGAAATAAGACAATTAGGTTCACTTTCACTACTTCTATTAAACATTGTAGTAAAATGAAGAACTGTAAAGCTAGCAGAAATAATAAGTAAATAAATGCATTAATTAATTAATAGAATTAAATTAGAAGATACACAGATTGTACAGGAAATAAAATCTTCTTTGATGCTATCATTCTGTACACAAAAAACTAAGAAAATTATTAAAAACTACTAGAAATCTATTAGAAGGAAAAAATGAACTTAACATATTTGCAGAATGAGCCACCAATAAATAAAACTCAGTTTAATATATTAAATTGTTCAACAATCAATTGAAAAATGAAATATAAAACTAAAGCAGTTTAAAATTACATCCAAAATTACAAAATTGAAGTAAATCTAGCAAAATATGTATATATTTATATTCTGTTGACCTCAAACAATACCCAACAGAAAGGAGGAACTTAAATAAGTGACAAACTGCACCATGTTCATTGATGTGAATACAATATCATTAAGACGTCAATCCCACCAGTGCTGATTAATGGATTCAACGTGATTCTAATACAAAATCCATAAAACTTTTTGTAAAGAGAAATTGATTTGAAATTTTAAAAAGTTCAGACAACCTGGAATACCTAAAGCGGTGTTGTGAAATGAAAACAAAGTACGAGAGCTTACTCTACCTGATTTCAAGACTTAATAGTAATTAAGATGGTTGCAGTAAGGATAAACTTTAGAGATCAGCCAAACAGAAAGAGTCCAGAACTACACCCACATGTCTTTATTAAATTGACTTTCCACAAAGGTAAAAAAGTACTTGAAGAGAGAAAAGGTAGACATTTTAACAAATGGTATTGAACAACTGTATATTCATGCTGTAAAAAAAATGAATCTCACTCCTTATATTATCCTGTGTACAAAACCTCAATATAGATCAAAGACCTAAATGTAAACACTAACACTAAGAAAACTTTTAATAACAAAAAATAAGAAAGATTCTTTGTGGTCTAGGAAAAGGTGAAGGTAGAAGACATATGCACCATTATGAAAATAAGAAGGCTAGCAACATACTGACAAAAATATTTGCAGAACATATATCTAATCAAATAGTTATTTCCATAATACATAAAGAACTCTTTAAACAATAATAAGATGAACAGCCATTTTTAAAACTGGTAAGAAAGATTGTAACAGATACATCAATGATAGAAATTGCCAATGAGCACAAGAAAAGATATTCAATATTCCTAGTTATAAAAAAAATAAAAATCAAAGCCACAATCAGATACCACTATATACCCATTAGAGCATCTATAATTTAAAAAGAGTAAAATTTAGAAAAAATCTTGGTGAGCATATACAGCAATTGGAGCCATCATGCATTGCTTGTGGGAATATAAAATTGCCCAACAACTTTGAAAAGCAGTTTGGCAACCTCTTGTACAGTTAAATATACAATTACCATATGACCTGACAATTCCATTCCTAGTTATTTATCCAAAAAAACTGAAAATAAACATCCAAAGATCTATACAGTAATTTTCATAATAACTTTTTTTTTAACCACCAAAACCTAGACACAGCTTACTATCCCTCAAGAGAAGAATGAATAAACACGCTGCTATATCCATACAATAGAACTATACTCAGCAGTAAAAGGAGTGGACTGCTGGTACCTGCAACAACACATGAGAATCCCAAAACATTATACTGAGTGAAAGAAACTGGATACAAGGTGTACACATTGTAGTTTCCATTTATAGTAAATCTGGGACTATTTTCAAATGAGAAAAGACAGAATAGTTGTTTGGGTCTGGAGTAGAGCAAAGATGTTGAAAAAAAACGAGAACACTTTTGGGTTGATTAAAAACATTTTGTATCTTAATTGTGGTAGTAGTTTTTGGGATGTATACACTTGCCAAAACCTATTGAGCTGTAAACCTCAAATGGATACATTGTATATTATGTCAGTTTACTCCAATATAGATTGCTAAAGAGGAACCTCACAGGGAATATTGTACTTAATTTTGCAGTGTTAGAACTCTTCCTCTTAAATTTGGTCAAAGAAAAGAATAGCCACCATTGCCACTGCTTGCTGTAATACTGAAGAACCTTTCAATGGCAGCTAAGGAACAATATTTGGGGTTCCAAAAGAGAAAACAAAATAACATTATTCCACAGGCTTGCTAATTTACCTAGATGAATGTAAAATAATCAACAAATTGTTGCAATGCATAAAAGAATTTACCACCATAGCAGCCTCAAGATCAAAAGTCAAAGGTCAATAGCATTCCTAAGTCAAAATAAAAAACTAATTAATACACAACGATAGTCTATAATAAAGCCATATGTTTGAACTATTAACAAAATCATCAGTTTCCTGGAAATAACTCTTAAAACGATATGAACTTTTACGGGCAAAACAAACTTTATCAAAGTACGTAGCTGGGGCCTGGTTTTAAGGAAAAAGTGGCTTTTACAAATCACTAAGAAAATATGACTTTAAAAAGTAATTTTATATTCCTATGTCATACCACAAAACAAAAATAAGCTTCAATTTTATTAAGATTCAAATGTTAAAACACAAAACTTTAAAACTACAATAGAGAAAAATCCTGGGAGAAAAATATCGCTGCTCTTTGAACTTTCCAAGGATACTCACGCCTCAGGACCTTCACACATGCTGCTCCTTTTGTCTGAAATACTCTTTCTTAAGATGCCCCTGTGCCTCGTTCCCTTTCCTCTGTAAGGTCTCTGCTCATTTGTCATTTCTCAGTGGAACCTCCTGAAACAGCCTCTGTGAAATACCCCGCAGCTGCGGCACTCTTTCTGCTCCTAGGTATCTCTCTGTTTATCATCGCCTGAAATATTTACATTTTTGTAAGGGAAGGAGCTTCGTTTTGTTCACTGTTGCATCCTGAGAATCTGAAATGAATGTATTTTGAAAATATAAAGAGAAAAATAGCAAACGTCAATACTTACTAACTTCAAGTTATGAATTTTGGTAGTTCCCAACAAGTTTTGTAGCAGGTATGCTGTTTCTTGTTTTCTGTTTTCAATATGTTTATGATTCTAATTAAAGAATAATATAAAAATGGCAAGGATATTACATGCCAGGAAATAGGTTAATATTATTCAGCGTATAAAGAGACGATAGCTAAGAAACCATTTGGATGTTTTGATGTCTAGCAAAAATATCACTTGATAAAATACAGCACCTCCTTCTCAAAAAATAAAAAGCAAAAATAAATTCCTTAAAATACAAATATATAAAGATCTGTAACTTGATAAACAAATTAGAAAGTCAGTGACACTCATCATATAATTTTAAATTTGTCATCCATTGCTATTAAAGTAAGCAAATTGCTATGCAGCAGAATTTTGAAATTCTAAACAATGCAATACATATAAAAAATAAATAAGTCTAAATATTTGTAGTGAAGTCATGACTCTACCTTTTTGGGAAAATAAGTAATTTTTCTCAGACAAATCCGGGGAAATCAACTTTAGAGCCTCTAAATTGTTAGGAAGCCATTTCACTCGTGACTGCATGGAAATCAATGATTTTCTGATATCCAAGCAGTAACCAATGAGAAATTCCAACTAGAAATAAACCATCTGCAAGGATCCAACAAAACAAAGGTATGCACACACACAGAGCAAATAAATTGCAAAATATTTGAAGATAATGGTAAGTATAAATGCTCAAGATTAAAGAAGAGCGTTCAAATTTAGTTATCCATGATTATATTCCCTGGGTCTGCCGTATTTTAGGTGCTTAATGAATATTTGAAGAATGAATACATGTAGAAAAAAGTACCTAAATATGTGTAGAGATTTAATCAGTTCTTCATTAGAAGACCCAATGTTAAGTGAAGTATATTATTTCCAAAATTATGTACAAATTCAATGCAGTGAGATTTCATTTAAAGTTGTGAGCCATATATAACTTAACACATGGTAAAGTGATATTTAAAACTTGTTGAAAATATATTTATTATTTGACTGACCATTTAGAAAAAAATGTCTTTTAGTTAGATAGCATTAAATGAAAATAATGCTGTTTAGGGTCTTTATGCATTCATTATTATTAGTCATTTTTAAGTGAATTGGATAGACTTTTTATATAAGAAAAAAATGCTAATAATTGGAAAATATTTACACTCCTGGTGTCATTTTCATTTTATTATTTTAATATAAAAGCCTATAGTGGGCCAGGCATGGTGACTCATGCCTGTAATCCCAGCACTTTGGGAGGCCGAAACGGGTAGATCACAACATCAGGAGTTGGAGACCAGTCTGGCCAATATGGTGAAACCCCTTCTCTACTAAAAATACAAAAAAAATTAGCTGGGCATGGTGGCACAGGTCTGTAATCCCAGCTATTCAGGAAGCAGAGGCAGGAGAATTGCTTAAACCCGGGAGTTGGAGGTTGCAGTAAACCGAGATCATGGCACTGCACTCCAGCCTGGAGGACAGAGTGAGACTCCATAAAAAAAAAAAAAAGAGAAAGAAAAGCCTATAGTGAGTGATTCAGCCATAAGCATGACATTGGCCACTGGTGTAAGAAAAACTATATTTTAGATTGATTTTTAATTATCTATTTCAATTTTATTTATAATACTTGTTGTTATTGTTTATTCCTGAATAATGAATTTTCTCTTTTCATCATATCTCTTTTAAAATACTCTAATAGAATATTTTTCTCCTATTTTCAGAAACCAGAGTATCATTGTTTTCTGTTTCCTGAGAGTATTTATAATAAATCAGAATTGTATCAACTCAGTAAATTAATGAGGAAGCCAGTCTTGAATTGTTTAAATAACTTAGTTTAGAAATTATACCTTTCTCCCCACCCCGCACTGTCCCTCCCCTATTTCCCTATGCAACAATCTTGCATGTTCTTCACATGTACCCCAAAACCTAAAATGCAATAAAATAAAAAAAAGAATATACCTTTCAAGATCAAAATTCTATGTAAGAATAAAAACCCACCAGTGATTATTCCTAAATCAAGTACAATTGAATTAAAGGCATAAAGAGAGAAAATCTTGTCTATTTTGTACAAATAACAAATACAATACATAGTGTTGATATAATTGTTATGAAATTTTATGTGCCAAATAAGTAATATTAAACTATATAAAGCAAAACATGTAAGCAATAAAATGAGATGATGGGAAATAAAGTTATACTAACAACCTTAAACACAATATTCTGCACATAAGAAGTATCCAGTAGATAAAAACAACTTTCACATCCAAGGATATGCTAACAGCACCATTTATAACAATGATAAATTTAAGTCATGATAATAGAATCATTAAGTCATTATGATACACCAATAATATAGAATACTATGCAGTCTTTAAAAACCACATTCCAAGTAATGCTTAGAGGTATGGAAATATCATTGAAATGTCATTTTTAACTATAGTCTCTGGGAAATTTTAAAGGGACAGGAAACTATGAAGAAAATGATCAGTATAATGATAACTATAACTGTTTCTCACTTTTATTTTACATGGAGTCTCTCTGTCTCTCATACGCTTACACACACACACACACACACACACACACACACACACACACACAAATACACTCCCTATGCCAGTTCCATTTTCTTCTTCTTCTCCATTCTGACCAGTAATTACTATAAAAAATGTAGTGTGTATCTTTTTAATCTATTTTATATATTCACATGTAAATGTAACTATAAATAATATGTAGTGTTTCTTTGGTTTCTATGATATCAATGGTAATATAGTAATATCAGCTATTAATTTTCAATTTTATAAAATCACATTTCTGAGATCCATTCACATTGGAATGTAGTAGCTATAGATTTAAATATAGATGACATAGTATTTAATATTTTGTGCTTTTGCTTTACACTGCACTTTCATTTCCCGTTTTCCATGTCAAGCTAAAATTATAGCATTTTACTTTTATTCTTTTCTATTAAAGTCTTCTTTGCACATATATACTTGTGCATATGTTCCAGAATTTTCTAGAATATAAACGTAGAAACAAAACTACTAGGCTTTAAATAATTTTTTTTAAATTTTCTATTTATTTACTTTTTTGAGGTAGAGTTTCACTCTTGTCTCCCAGGCTGGGGTGTGGTGGTGCAATCACAGCTCAGGACAATCTCCACCTCTGGGTTCAAGTGATTCTCCTGCCTCAGCTTCCCAAGTAGGTGGGATCCCAAGTATCTGGAATTATAGGCACACAACACCATGCCCAGTTAAGCTTTGTATTTTTAGTAGAGACAGAGTTTCACCTTATTGACCAGGCTGGTCTCAAACTCCTGACCTCAAGTGAGCTACCCACCTCGGCCTCCCAAAGTGCTGGGATTACAGGCCTGAGTCACTTCATGCCTGGTCTCTAAAGGATATCTATTTCAGTTTCATATATATACTGCCAATTTTCATGAAAATGATTGTACCAACTCACACAGCAGAGTCTGAGAGGTCCTTTTCCTAGTAGCCTGGGTTTATACGTCTAGTTGTGTCACTCTTCATAATTCTTTTTCCATTTGGATGGCAGTAAAATATATCTCAATGTTATGCTACATTTTCTGATATATTTTTGGCCCTAATGCTCTCAACTCTCCACCCAACCCCCTATGAATCACGTGGTAATCACCTCTTTCCATTTTCTTATGAATTTGACTATTTTAGTAGAGATCTTGGCATAACCTGAATAATTATTTGTCTTTTATGTACTACACAAATATTTTCTCCCACATAAAACGAGGCTTTTTAAAACTTTGTCTTAGACTTCATATTTTAGTTTGAAAATTTTCCTTTTGTTGCCATCAAATGTTTCAGTCTTTTTCTTTGAGGCTTATTCTCTCTCTTGCATGTTTAAGATTTCTTTCTCTGTTTTGATATCATAAAAGCCTTTCCAACTGATAGATTTAATTTTTTAATATTTAATTTTAATTGTGAAAATATGAAATAATGTATTTCTGAGTGACTACAGGAGTTATTTTATATGTAAGGAGAATAAGATAATCTGATAAACTAAATATTTCAATATTTCCTCAGTTCTATAATGCCACCTTATTTATATATAAAGTTGGACATGATCATTTTATTTATCATAATTTTATAATGTCTTGACAGCTGTTCAAGTCAGTTTTCTCTCAATTTTCTTCTATTTTTATAAATTCAAAATTGTCTTGATTTTTAAAAATATTATTCCATACACACTTTAGAATTAACATGTCAAGTGTTAAAATAAACTCTTACACATTTTTGGCAATGCATTGAACTCACTGATAATTTAGGAGACACTTTGTATTTGCTACTGTTCCTTTTCTAAATCACTCCATGATAATCTTACAAAGATCATTTTCAAAGACGTGTTTCTTCCCACATGTTTAATTAGTTTACTGTGATTAAGAATGAGACTTTCAAAATGCATTTTCTCATTGGTTGTTGTTGATATTAATATGTATGAGTTCTCTTAATTTTTGAGATATGTATAATATCTTAAATTCAGATACCTTTCTGGACTATCACAATAGTAGTTTTAAGAATAATAGTTTTAAGAAATGTGTATAGTTGTCTTAATAGGTTTAAGAAATGTAAATAGTTGTCCCTTCTTGTCCATGGGGGATTGGTTCCAGGACCTGCAGTAGATACCAAAATCTGCATTTTCCAAGTCTCTTAAATAAAATGGTGGAGTATTGGTATATAACCTACATACGTCTTCTCATAGACTTTAAATCACCTCTAGATTAAGTATATACTTAATTAACTACAAATGCTATGTAAACAGTTCTTATTCTGTTTTGTTCTTATTTGTATTTTTATTGTTATGTTTTTATTTTTTCAGAATATTTTCCCACAGATGTGAAACTCACACATACAGAGAGCCAATGGAAGGCTCCTGGGTTTTCTATGTAGACAATTATGTTCTGCAAATAATGATTTAAAAAAAAAAAAAACCAACTTCCTTTCGGATTATTTTTCTTTTTGCTTGTCTTATTACATTGCCTAGGAATAACATTATTATAATGAGTAGAACTGGTAATAATAGGCATTTGTGTTTTTCCGCATTTAATGCAAATGTTCATCTTTACTATTAAGTGTGCTAAGAGCTGAAATTATCAGGTTAATGTACTTCATCAGGTTAAGAAAGTTTGTTTCTATTTCTATTTTGTTAAACTACAAAAAAATCATAAAGGAGAGTTAACTTTTCCTCTGGATTCATCACATTTATTTAAATAAACACAGTTATGATTTCTCTTTTAATCTACTCAAATATTGGGGTATTCTCTAATGTTGACCCATCATTACATTTCTAAGATGTCTGGGAAATACACATTTGAGATAAATTCTACTTGGTTACGGTTTTGTAATAATACCAGACAAATCTGGTTCAACTTTCATGTAACAAAGTTGTGCGTTTTTCAGTTGCTATGGACGCCCCCCACAACCCACCACATGCCCAGTTGAACCAAGCATGCAACCACAGTTGGAACCTAAGTGCTCAGACCAAGAAACAGGAATTAATTGAGAAGTGGACACTACATGGAACAATCCAGGATCCAATCAGATCAAGCCCTAGTGTCACCTTATGGTGGGAACCTGTCAGATCAAGAGATCCATGCCTAGTGGAATCATCTGATTGAAAAATCCAATCAGAACACACCTCATTACTCTATAGCTATAAGACCTACTCCAGCTCTCCAGCTCAAGGAAAGAGATTTGAGCCTTTCCTCTTATTTCCTTGCCAATCAACTTGCAGAGAAGCTTTTCTTTTCTCAAAAGCCAGTGACATTAGCTTGGATGTGCATCAGGCCATGAGCCCACTGATAGCTTGGTAAAAAATTTTAAGTGACTTTTAAAATTTTAAATAAAATGTGAATTTTGACTTGCTGATACTTATGTTGGAAGTTCTCCATGAATGTTCATAATTCTGATTGACCTATAATTTTGTCATCTTGAACTGCCTGTGCCTTAGTCTGGTATTGATATTTTAATATTCTCTCAAAGAGCTGAGAAACTTTTCCTATTTCTTTACTTTCTGAAGCAGCTTATAAAAGAAACAGATTGTATTTTCCATCACTTGTAGAAAATAAAAAATTCCTGTCTCTAAGAGCTTAATATTTTTATTTAAAAAATTAATTTTTATTATAAAAATAAAATTTGCTATTAAAATTTTAAATTTTTAATTATAAAATTAAAATTTTATTATAAAATTTTAAAAAATATTTAAAAATCAACAATTTTATAAATGTTAAATATTATTTAAAAATTAAAACTTTTATTATAAAAATTTGAAATTTTATAAAAATTTTAAAATATTTATTATTAATTTAATGTTTTTTTTATAATGATCTTTTTCTTCTTTATTCAATTTTAGAAATTTTTTTTACAGTTCCCATTTTGTCTAATTCTTCTCATTTATTGCCATAAAGTTATTCTGATATCTGAAACCTCTGTTGACCAATTATTTAATCCTCTCCATTTCTTTTCATAATTATGATTTCTTCCTGTTTTTTTTTTTCTTGATCTGTTTGGTTTATTTTTTATTTTTATTTTTTCATTTTTTTGAGACAAAGTCTCACTCTGTTGCCTGGGCTGGAGTGTAATGGCAGGATCTTGGCTCACTGCAACCTCCACCTCCTGGGTTCAAGCGATTCTTCTGCCTCAGCCTCCCACGTAAATGGGATTAGAGGTGCCCACCACCACGCCCGGCTAATTTTTTATTTTTAGTAGAGACAGAGTTTCACTAGGTTGGCCAGGTTGGTCTCGAACTCCTGATCTCATGATCTGCCTGCCTCGGCCTCCCAAAGTGCTGGGATTACAGGTGTGAGCCACAGCACCCAGACTTGATTTATTTGTATTAATCTCTTCTATAAACTGTTTATGGTTTCACCGACCATGTCTAATACATACATATATTTTAAAAGTTTATGCTTTTATATTATTTTTCCCTCCTTCAGCTTTGTTTTTTATTTACTTTTAAAACATTTTCATAGTATTTCTAAATTGAATGCTAGCTTATTTTGAATTTTTTCGTTTCTAAAAGAATTCCATGATCTACAATTCTCTTTAAATGTTAGTTTGGCTGTATCTCACAATTATGTGTGCATATATATATATATAATTTCACTTTCATTACATTATAAATATTTTCTTTATTATGCCATTTTCTTTTGATTTGTGATGTTTGTCAGGCCCTGCAAAGTTAATGATGTGTTAACCTTTCAATTCTTTCAAAGCTCTTCCTCAATTGATTCATGTCTGCTCCCTTAGCCTATGAGTTCCCCAATGGCAGTATTATCTTCATTTAATTCCCTGCCTCAGGCCCTGGTATAGTGCTGGGCATACAACATAGGCATAGATAAATAGTTGTCAATCTCTTACACTTATTCATACATCGACTCATTCATAAACGCAGTCATTCATTTAATAGATATTTCTTGAATTTCTGAGACGAGTACAAAGGTAAATGTTCTAGGCACTTAGATTTGTTATACTCTGAATTTTGTTGGGATCCAGTAATCCGGGATATGACCTCATTTGTTTAAAGGTGTAATTCAAGTATCAGCCACTATACAGATAACACTATTTTCCCATAATTATTTCTCCCAGATCTTTCATTTTGTTATTTTGACTTTTCTTGATAGAATCAGAGTCTGTCTTATAAGTTAATAATGCAATGTCATGTTGAGGTGATTAAAGAAGAAACTATGGATCCTTTTAACCCTTCCCTTTGCTTAGGTTGACATATAAGTCTATTTGATTTTACTTGGGGTTTATGTTTTGCTCTGCTGCCATTGGAATCAAACCACTATTACCTGAACATAAACCCAGATGTAAAAAGGAAAAAATACAAGATAAGTCAGGTGTGGGCCTGGGCAATGATATTTTGTCAAAGGCTCTCAAATGATTCTACAGTGTACTCAGGGCTGTAGCAATTGAAAGATATTTATTGTTTAAGCCATAGCTTACAGCCTCCTTATACTTGTTACACTTCATTTACTATTTCTCTTATGGTTTCTGGGGAATTCAAATGTGGTTGAGATTGCAAGTTGTATATACAGAATGTGCAGGCATTGGTAAAAAGATTTTCATGTTGCTTTACAGTAAGCATGACTTTTATAAAAATGTTCTGTCTATTCATGCCTGAGATGAAGTACTGGCCAAAGTTCTCCCTGTATCTGAGAGAAAAGAAGCAGTGTATTCGAACCCCTCATGTTCCATTCCAGATAGACAGGTGAGATCATTATGGTGGATGCCTCATGAAGGCTTCCAGAGACCTCAAAAACCTAAATTAGCTCTTCAAGCATTTGGAATGCTGCTGCTGTGGTCAAGTAGTGAGGCTCACTACAAGAGGAGTACTTTTTCATATTTTCATTATTTTCACCATTGGAGTGAACACCAAACTTGTGAGTGTTGGATAATTATGAATACACTAACTTGGGGCCAGATGGTGAGGCCATACTGCCCTTGGCATTTGGCCATTAGAACTTAATAAACAAGCCTCTATTACTAAATAAATAAATAAATAAATAAATAAAATACAATGGGCTTGTACCTCTTTGCCATACTAGTTCAGTTATAACTACTTTTATTAATTGAAATTTCGGCAGCAGTAGGGTGCTAACTGTCCAGATTTTACCAGAGTCGTTAACCAGTGTGGAAGTAGCTTGTGTAGTCTGTAAGTCGGGGCCACCTTATAAGTCACTGCATGGATAGTTTTCCTGTAGTCACCAGAAAATGCGTGATATTAATGGTCCTTTCCCTCCAATAGTCATTTTTCTGTTGCATATCCATTCCAATCAACTGCTGTATCCTTAGGTAACCTTAATTTCTCTTGACAATAGGCATTTCTAAAATCCTAACTAACTGTCACAGAGAAGGTGCATGTTATGGAGATAACACATTTTTGAAGAATCAAACGAGTGCTAAGGAAGGCAGGGCTACCATTGTTTGGAGGAATCATCTGGTAAGTGTTTTGTTTCTTCCAAATGATAAGTCCTGTTTCCTTTCTGATTCACTTTTTTTGAAAAACACATAAAATGATATCTCTGGGGCTCAAATAAGGTCAGTTAGAAATAGTTGGACTCATACCCAAATCATTTGTTCTAGTTGTGACTAAAATCATCAGTTGAACTTTTCTCATTAAGAGAAAAATAACTCTCTATATGGACATGGTGATTTGAGGAAATTCTTTGATGTAGCTAATGTAAACAATTTTGTATCACTGTTGAGTCTAGGAAACTAGATTCCCCAAATTGTTTCTCTTGTAAAAATGTATTTGTTAAGTAAACTGTAGTCCACACCACTTCCTCAGCCTTATCCAAAGAAACACACCGCTTGAACAATCAAAGGATTATAAATTTGAAAGGGAGATTAAAGTTCATCTCACTGAACCCACTACCAACAGAAGTCACCCTTTATTCTAAAAAATCAAGATTATTTCCCAGGGACTGTTTTGCAACGAGCATTATATTTAGGCAGCTTGAAGAAATATATGTATTTATTCACATTTTAACTATATTTGTTGGTTATTTCTGCATCCAGAATTTTTATTTTCTTCTTCTATTTTTCCAAAGTGCAAATAGGCTTTGATCTTATATCACTAAATTTATTCCCAAGGTGTCTTAGTCGATTTTGTGCTGCTATAACAGAATACCACAGACCAGTTAATTTATAGTGAACTGAAACTGTATTGGCTCATAGTTCTAGAAACTGAGAACTCCAATATTGAGGTGCTGACATCTGGCAAGGGCCTTTTTGCTGTGTCATTATGTTGCAGGGGCATCACATGGTAGAAAGGCAAATAGAGGGTTAGAGGGAGACAGAAAAAGGGACCAAACCCAACCTTTTATAAAGAACCCACTCCCTTGATAACAGCCTTAATTCATTTATGAAGGTTGAGTCCTCATGGCCTGATCACCCTTTAAAGGTCTCGCCTCTTAACACTGTTACAATGGCAATTAAATCTCAACATGAATTTTGGAAGGCACAAACACTCTAACCATAGCACAAGAGTAAACAGGAAATATGCCAGAAAATACAGAAAAATATTGCTAAAGATTTATGCCATTAGTACACAAATGAAAAGTTTTCACATCTGTAGTTGTTGTCATTCAAGATTCTCAAACTTCAAAAATTTAATTTTTTATATTGTCAGCTCAATGGTGATTTGGCTAGAAGGATTCGATGTTATTTGTTTAATTCTTTGAAACTGAGTGATAGTTGTAGTCCTCGGGTGCAGGGAGGTGGAAAGGATCTGATGAACTAATGGAGGAACATAGGTTCTGAGAATGAGATACTTCACTGATATCTAGCTGAAAACTTGAATGTTTGTTCTAAAATGTCACTTCAATTGACCTTTTCAGCTTAATTCACACTGCATTAAGACCAATCAGTTCTTCCTGCGAGGTAGACATCCATAAGACATAAGGCATCTTGTCCCAGGAATAAGGTAATCTACCTGTCTGCCCAATGCAAGTTTGAAAACTCCTATTTTAGATTATTTTGACAACTTACATCTTAAACTTTGGATTTTAACAAAAGATAACACATTAAATTTGACACAAATATTCATTCCCAGAAGATATTGTGAAAGATTTATGATCCTTATAGTCACTAGTTATTGAAATTCATATTTGGTTTGTCCTTTGGGCATTGAGTTGTTTGCACTAAGAATAATTTATTAATTTAGAGGATATTAATTATCAGTTTTTAGAACAGACCTACTCTATAATTTTCTAACTTTGATGATTGATACATCTCCCCAGAATCTGCGTTAATAATGACTATTCAAACCAAAGGTCTGACATTGTTAAAGGAAGAAGTAAACCATTTTTTAAAATAATTAGAATGTATTTAAAAAGACTATACTCTTAAAAATATTTATTTTTGAATGTGGTAGTTGAAAAACTATGTGCAAGATATTTATCTCAAAAGTTTCAAAAGTCATTGTGTATTTGTGTGCATGTGGTAAGTGTATATATGTGTATGCTCTCAGTAACTATGGAAACAAACAAAATAGGTCCTAAAATTGGGGAAATCTTTGTTTACCCAGTGGAGAAGAGAGGAGGAACTCACCCTAAATAAGGAAGTCAAAAATGAAACAGTACAGATGTTTTGAAGGGCACCAAATATTAAGTCAGAAATCTAAGTAACTGACATGATTATAAATAATACACAATAAAAAATATAAACCCTATAATTATAAAGCCATATACAACTGTGCTCCTAATTTCTCAAGCTTTTAAGAAAGCTCATTTTCTTTAGTGTTTTCTTCTTTAGGAAGCTTAGGACTAACTAAATTTACAGCCCACCTATTGCAATTGCCAATATTTTATGATATATAGTTCTGAGTAGGACTCACATTCTAACCTTCAAATTGCTAACCCATGGCTTCCATTGACTTAATTATTGTATTTTATTGCATCTTTTAAAGTAACTGACACACATTCATTAAGAAAAAAATAATGATTGTAAGTAAATAAATAATATGTGCCTTTATATACATCTATCTAAATATAATGTCTAGGATCTTTAATTGCCAATAAATAAACATATTGCCTTCTTTGCACATGTAATGTGTGTGCTGATAATCTTACAATAGTACAATATTTCCATTCTGAAGAAGGCTTTGCTTTGTTCAAGTATTTAATCTCAGGAAGGTATTTTACTGCTAATATATCAATAACCTCTAACTCCTCTTTGATGCCCACAAGTTGAAACAGGCAGAGCCTCAAAGTGGGTGCCCTAGAATAAATATCAAGTGAAGGATGTGGAGGTGAGTAGCTTATTTGGGAGATGATCTCAGAAAGCACAGCAAGGAAATGAGAAAAGAAAGGAAATAAGACAGTACAGGATGCACAAACAAGTCCATTACTGCTCACTACCCTAGTTAAGTAACCAGCGCTCGACCTCTTGGGTGACATCTGTTGATGGTTGCAATACAGAGATGTTATCAAAAGAATGAGATAACTGAGCTATTTTTCTACCAACTTTCATCTGTCATTAATTGAAGACAGTTACAAGGAGCATTGAATCCTTGACACTTCAGGCCTGCCTTGTTTGGGAGTTAAGCCCACTCCTCAGGTCTCTATCTGTTGCAGGTGTATTCAGGAAGAAGCCTTTGGTAGAAAGAGCAAATACCTGGGAGATATGAGGAAGGCACCAGCAATGATTGCTGTAGACAGCAAGAGAGATAACTGGTGACAAAGGCATCTTCAACCTTGAATTCCTCCTTTGCATAGTTTGACAACATATTATTCAGGTTGCTTTGTAGAACAGATGGGGTGAACAGTGGTGCAAAGAGTTAGGATAATGGTATCCTGTTTGGCTCTTTTAATTATAAATTATATTCTTAGGCTATTTGACATATTCAGACATTAGTGCAAGAATATATTTCAAAGTCAAATGTAAACACCACTTAGACCTGCCACTGGGGTATATTCCTGCTGCTTCTGTTTCATAGTGTGGCTTCCGGAGAGCCAGATATTATCAAGTCGTGACAACTTGATATGAGGGCAAAGGAGAAATCAGGAATGCGTTTTTTACACATCCTTTCTGCAGTTATTTCTTTCTGTAATTTCTGTAAGACACCATGAGCCAAATTCCATCCGGTTCCCATGCATTGTAACACTTTAGATATCTGCCCCAGACTTCTCTGGAGATAAACTTCTGGCTAACTTGTTTTAAGGCCTTCTGTCCTGATCCTTTTATATCTCCAACAGTCAGCTCTGTCAAACTTGTGGGAAATAAAGGATTTTACAGATGCTGATAAAAGATCAGAGGCACAAACCTAGTTTAAAATTCCAAAATCGATATTTAAAAAAGGGATGAAAACTCCCAGGAAACCCCCAGGTTGTCTAAAAAGTCCTCAGTTCAAAGATGGTAATTCAGGGATGAATCTAAGGATCTGAGTGTCAATAGGATCTAGGTTTGATAGGAAAAGAATGATCTTTTTCAGGATGCCATGGGGACTGTTTGACTTTATGACCACTGTACAAGGTGAAACTATAAGCGAGGCAGTGGGGCCAAAGGAAAGTGTGCAGAGGAAAATCATGCATTCTGCTTTTCTTCAATGCTCACTTCTTAATTTTTCTGGAGGAAAAAACAAACAAACAGAGACTAGAGATCTCATTGGTTTATCCAAAGATTCCATTTTATTACATAGCCAAATTAATAAGAATTAAAACGACCAATTGAATAAGGAGACAGCTGTATATCTTCAGGATATTTGCATGTAATCTTCAAGGTTAAGAGTAAGAGTTGAGGTGCCATTTTTGTGGAATCTTCTAGAACCTGGATTGTAAGGGTTACTCTTCTAAGCAAATGTACTGATGTCTTCACCTATAGAGTTGGCCTGACTTTGTCTTGAGCCAGGTGAGACAATCTGTTACTGGATACTTATGTCAGAAATACATTTTCCTTAAATCTGTTAAGGCTGCTGTGAATCTCAGGACCTCTATCATCAACCATACCAGGCCAACCTATAGAACAGATCTGAGACTTTGCTTTCCAACCGAATTCTCCTGTTCCTCTGTGGATCTGAAACCCTGGCCTGAACAGTAGCTCTTCTGCCTTTACCTTACCAGACAGTTTCTCCGACACCTAGGTTCTTCCCACACCCCTAACTTCCTCATGAATGAGACACTTACTTAGATGTCAACGTTGATATCTGGAGTTCTGATGTCTGAATGTTCCTGGAATATATTCTCAGTACACCAGAGTCTTCATACTCATAGTCTTTCCCAGCTTTTGAAACCTCTACAAACCAGGTTCTCAGTCTCTAATCTGTCTGTATGGGACTAGCCAGCTGCCCATGGTGGGATAATTCCTGCAGACTAGTGCCTCAGAATTCTGGGATGCCCTTGTTGTTCAGGTTTCAGCACACCCAGAGCCTCAGTCCAACATGTTTATGCCAGAGCTCTCTATGACAGGGAGATGGAGTCATTTGATGGTCCCAGAGTAAGGATGTTAAATCCCTGGCACTTGTGACACTACTCTTTGTTTCTAAGCAGGGCTTGACACAGATTTTGTAGTCAATTAGCGTGCACTTTCAGACTAGGCCAGACATGGCTACCAGGTTCTCCTCACTTTATTATTTTACACAGCTAATTTCAAGAGATAACAGTTGAACAAAACCCACATTCTATCCCTAGTGGAAAGCCTGCTGATAAGGCAAGCACTTAGGAGAGAAGGGATCACAAATTGACTTGAATATGAGTTCATGGGGGAAGGACATCACTGGAGGCATGAGACAGGGAGCTGACTAGGGAGAAATAGAAACTGAACCATATTGAAGGATAACTAGGAGAAGAATCTCTAAATGGTCCAACAACACTCAAATTCTTGGTTTTGGCTGCGCTCAACTCTCCAGCAATCCTGTCTCGGCAGTCCAGGATCAGAGAAGCAGAGAACACATTGATCCAAATATGGGAAGTCTCGGGAGAGCAATATAAGGAGCCACAAATGAATATATTGGGAGTTCTCTCAATACTTCCTACTGAGTATAGAACACACAGCATGGCACTAATCTTAGCCATGATGGTGAGCACTGCTTATCAAAGAGCTACGGTACCTCTCAAAGAAGCATTTACCAAGCTTAAGATGCAGCTCTTCTTTATCATAGAGAAGAGAAACATTCTAGTAAATAACTGAGATTCAAACAAGATTGCATTAATGCCACATTAATAATGGCCAAGCGGATCTAATTGTAAACTTGCAATGTTTGTTTATGTGAGCTCTACCTAATTTCCCCAGGATCTTTTGCTTCCAACTTTTTAGAGCTGGAGTCACTAATGCTCCAACAGACACTCATAAAGTCCTGAGCCAAGATTGATCAGTCAAGGCATATAGCAGCAATCACGACCCCAACTACTGTCAGGGTTTGGAATAAAGTCATTGTCTTTTTTGGAGAAGAGAAACAATTATACTCTTTTTTTGTTTTTCATAATTACAACTCTATCCTTGAGATTAGAGATACCCACATTTCCCTCTTTCTTACTTTTTATTAACTCCTGTCTATCTCCAGAAGAAGAAAATCCTTTAACCTGGATGTTCAGATCCCAGGATATTCTTGGGCCTGCATCTTCCAGTAGATGCTTATCCTGTGCCTTAAAGATCCAAAGGCAAGGGGAAAACTTCATCTTTGTGTCTTCTGTGTAGTAAATGGATTGACGGGCCCTACCTGCATGCCCAGCTCTCTGCTTTCCCTGTGATCGGGCAGGATTGGTACTGACATGTATGCTTTACCATTTAGGATTTCATAGAGGGAAGTAAGAGGCCCCACTTCTGCCACATAGTCTAAAGAAAACACGTAATTTTTTAAGTAAAGAAACTGCATTTAAATTTTCAAGCATTTGTCAAACTTTGGATACACTTTAATTTGGTCACTGTTTTGCTTTTGATCCTTGCCTAAGTATAGCCCTCATGGAAGGGAACCAAAGAAGAGAGGAGGTGCAATTGGAACCATTCTAATAGGTTGGTACAAAAGTAATTGTGGTTTTGGCCATTGCTTTTAATGGCAAAAAATGCAATTACTTTTGTATCAACCTTAGTCCCCTGAACTTGCTCTGCCCTACTCAAGGGTGTTCTGAAACCCACAATCCAGTATACGCCCAACTACTGGGCTGCCTGCTGCAGCCTTTCTCATTGATTTACTTGTCTATTACCTAGTAAGTTACCATAATGATATTACAGCTGATGGTCTTGAATCACTGCAGACACTCTCTGGACCACCAAGCTCTAATTAGCAAAGAAAGAGGTGTTATTATCTCTACATCTGCCCTTTTTTTCCAAAAAATAAAAATAAATAAAAAGTAGCCATGTAATGTCATAGCAAATGTATTTGAGCACAGAAGTAGTAAGTTCAGTTTTATAAAGGTTGTGCAAAAAGTAATTGTGGTTGAAGGTAATGGCAAAAACCGCAATTCCTTTTGCACCAACCTGATGAGTCAAGCTTGATAAGAGTTACTGGCTGTCTGAAGAGCTGTGTGGAGAAGGAATCTGATGCCGTAACAGAAATCAATGTGAAATAATGTTTCAATTAGTTAAATATGCTATAAATATAAGACAGAAGAAATATTATATGAGTGCCAAATATTTGTTATTTCATGCCTGGACTACAAGCTTCCATGGATCCATCGGACACGTGGCCAAAACCTAGGAATGTTCAGAAATAAAGTATATTTTTTTATTACTTAAATATAGGGTGATCATATGCCACTTTTCTCCAAGATGGAAGGATTTACACTTACAGATCTTGGGTGATAGTACCACCTTTCACTCTCAAATGTATCCCAATTTGGACAGTACATAAGATGGTCAGCCTATGAGATTAGTTCTACTACAACCTGTCTAAGACTTAAAATTATAGAGCGGAAGGTAAGATCCTTTCTAAACTATACTAATCCTCCTTATTCTCCTAGGTCTCAAATAAAATTGGCTGGCCTTGTCAAAAGCTGTCAAAAAATCAAATTCATTGATGTTAAACTTGGTATAAACATATAGAGAATAATACTTCTAAATGTTTCATCATATGGCTGGAAATTCTATTACATTGCATGTTTCCAGAATGCAGGGTATTGTAATTTTGGCATATAATCTAGCATTAGAATATAAATATCTGCTTCTACAGATATGTGACTGAGAACACAGCACTAACCTCTCATGTACACAGAAGTGTTAAAATATTTGCAGAAATTTATATAAACAACACTTAAAGTGTACACATGCACACATGCAAGTGCGTATTCTTTTAGTGGAACATATTAGGTTTAACACTTATACGTGAAGCAATATAACTGATGCATATAGTATCTATTTCTGAAACAAGTTCAGCAATGTCTCCCCCAAACTCCATTTTTAGGTCCCAGAATAAATGCCCTTTTATGTCTCAGCAGAAGGCCCAGCCAATTCTGCAAATGGTCTTGGAAAATTGCCTTCAGAATCGAGTCTCTCCAAGGAAGGTTTACCGGTAGAAAAAGCAGAGATACATGGGGGTTTTCAAGACCCAGAAAAAGGCAGAGGAGGAGGTAGAAGGTAACTTGAAACAAGTGGCATCCATTTCTCTTTACCCAGTAGTTCTGTTCATTATTAACAGTAACAGTTTCCACTTGTGTGGAGAAAAATTTTGTGTTAATCCAATTTAACTTGTAAAATCCACAAAGCCCAGTGTCTATATTCCAGGCAGTCCACTGTGGGGAAATTACTCCTATTTGGAACAATGATTTTCTATTTTGGAATCAGAATTCAATTGAATCTGACCTAACAAATATCTGAGGGCTTCTTATGTAACACCTCCCACTCTTTATATTTTATTATGCCCTGAAGAAATATTAAAATTTACCAAGTCGAAAAACATAAAATAAGACACGGTAGGTGCTATGATCAGAGTAAGTAATTAACAAATTGCTCAGATGTGAGAAATATTTTATTCAACTGAGGCAACCAGGAAAGAATTGAAGAAGGAAATGCCATTTTTAATTTTTCCAAATTGATGGGTAGATTTTTAATGGGGAAGAAGAGGGACTAAAATTCTTGGAGGAATTCACTCAGCTTATGCAAAGGCACACAGGCAGAGACTTCAAGAGGCTTGTATTTGGAGAGCAAGATTATTTTGCTAATTAGCATTACATATAATACCAAAATATTATGGCATGTTTGATAAATTTTAGTTCAATCTATTTGTGAAATAATTTATTCAACTCTCATAGAAGATATTATTTTATCACCCTATAATCTAAATGCACATCAATGAGAATTTGAACAAGTTGGCACTAAAATATTCCAAATAACTCTTTGAAGAAAGAGAACGCAAAAACTGGAAAAGTGAGAGTGTTACTAATCTAAGGTTATTATCTGTAGGTAAAGCTGTTCTTTAAGACAAAGTCACATCAATGTATGATTTGACTGAATAAGAAATAATGAAAAAAAAACCTAAGCATTTATATCAAGAAGTTAGTATTAAACACAACAAGTTAAGAATAAAGAAAACAAGATGAAACATATAAAAGTAGAAACTAATGAATTAAAGTAAAAGCAAAGCAAACACAAATGGTGGGAAGATAACAACATAAATATAAAGACAAATAGAATTTATAAGTTATATAACATCAGATATTAGAGTAAATAAATTTTAAGAATCTGATGCATCCCTTGAGGCAAACAGTGTTAATGTCAAAGAACAGAATATTTTTAATAAAAAACTACATATTACCAAAACATACTCAGGAAAAAGAAATAGTCTAAACAAACCAATAACCTTCAGAAAATGGCAGAGGGCCAGGTGAGAAAATTTAGCTAGGGCTATTGTATTTTTCAATGAGTTATTAGAAATTTTGGGAAAATACAATTTCCATAAGAAAATAATAGCTATATGCCATGAAATACTATGCAATACATCCCAGTTAAATTTTTTTTTTTTTTTTTTTGAGACGGAGTTTCACTTATGTTACCCAGGCTGGAGTGCAATGGCGCGATCTCTGCTCACCGCAACTTCCGCCTCCTGGGTTCAGGCAATTCTCCTGCCTCAGCCTCCTGAGTAGCTGGGATTACAGGCATGCGCCACCATGCCCAGCTAATTTTTGTGTTTTTAGTAGAGACGGGGTTTCACCATGTTGACCAGGATGGTCTCGATCTCTTGACCTCGTGATCCACCCGCCTCGGCCTCCCAAAGTGCTGGGATTACACCCAGTTAAATTTAATCATTTGGAAGAATCCAAATAAAATTGAATCCAACAAAACCAGGTAAGCTTTATCCCAGCAATGCAAGTTACTGGAATATAAAAAATCAGGCTTTCTCCACCATGCAAAGATACAGCTAGAAAGCAGCTCTCTACAAACCAGGAAAAGAGACCTCACCAGAACCTGGCCATCTCAGCCTCCAGAACTATGAGAAATAAAAGTCGGTTGCTTAAGGAAAAAAAAAAATCCACAGAATCAAAAATATAAAACACCACCACCAACAGCAACAATTCAATAGCTTTAATATGGTATATCAGTAGGTCAAAAGAGAAAATATATTTATTTTAGTAGTAGAAATGACACTTTACATAACTCAGTTAAAAGTTAATATTCTACTGTAAGCACAATTATTTTATTATGATAAAAGATAATTTTTAAGCAGCAGAATCTAGCATAAAAATAGAGTCATTCTTCTAAAGTCAGGGACAAGGTGAGAAATGTTGCTTTAACTATTATTTTATAAGGTTGTAAAGTTCTAGCAAGGGAAATAAGATAAGAAAAATAATAATAATTAAGACAGCTCTATCACTATTTACTGAGGATATGATTCAGAAAATACGGAATCTTTAAAAAGTCTACATTTATGAAAAATATAAATATCTAAATATACTAAGAAAGCCTAAATATGAAAAACAAATATAAATATCCCAATATCAAATCAAATATTTTCTTTATTTAGTCAAAAACATTAAATATACAATAAAAATATTAATTACAAGACCAATTTTACATACATTCATGAAATGACACACTAAACTCATAAATAAAACCTATTAAATACAAACTAATAATAAAATGCAATTAAAGTCCCGATTAACAAGACTAAGGTGGGGTTTGAGGAGGATGAGATTTTAAAGTAAACAACTTTGTTCTATTCAAGAGAAAGTTCTTTGTTCTATTCGAAGAACTTTGTTCTTTGTTCATTAACGTCAGATTCTATAAAATTAAAATGTATGTCATAATATTTAGTATAACCAATTAAAAAAAAAGAATAGAAAATACAGCTTCTAAACTAGAGCAAAGTAGGTTTCAGTCCAATCCTCCCACAGATTACAACTATAATTTCTGGTGTGTTAAGCCATTTTCATACTGCTATAAAGATACTACCTAGATGGGGTAATTTATAAACAAAAGAGGCTTAATTGACTCATGGTTCTGTATGGTTAGAGCGGTCTCAGAAAACTTATAATCATGGCATAAGGCAAATGGGAATCAAGGTACATCTTTTATGGCAGCAGGAGAGAGACAGCAAAGGGGGAACTCCCAAAAACTTTTAAAGCTGTCGGCTCTCATGAGAACTTCCTGTCTGTCACCAAAACAGCATGGGGGAAACTGCCTCCCATGATCCAGTCACCTCTCACGAGGTCCCTCCCTCAATACCTCAACATGTGGGGATTACAATTTGAGATGAGATTTGGGTGGGGACACAGAGCCATATCATATCACCTGGACAAAAATTAAGCCAGTCAGTAAGCAAATAAATAAGCAAACTATCTGAAGGCATTTAAGAGAACTAAAAGCAAGCAGATACTGAAGTTTAGCTGGCATTTTAAAGAGTGTGGGTGAGTTTTCCATTTTAAGAGCTTTCTTTTATCAGCAAAATTCAATCTGCATTGTGCTGTAGGGCTATAGCTCTATAGGGAGAACCTAAAGTCCTACTTTCTTGAAGAACCAGAGGAAAGGTCATGGGGTGATGTGGTTTGGCTCTGTGTCCCCACTCAAATCTCATCTTGAATTGTAATCCCCCCAAGTCAGAGGATATACCTGGTGGGAGGTGATAGAATCTTGGGGGTGGATTTTTCCCATGCTGTCATGGTGCTAGTGAGTGAGTTCCCATGAGATCTGTGGGTTTAAAAGTGTGGCACTTCCTCCTTTTCTCTCTCTTTCTCCTGCTGCCATATAAGACTTGTCTTGTTTTCCCTTCTACCATGATTGTAAATTTCCTGAGACTTCCCTAGCTATGTGGAACTGTGAGTCAATTAAACCTCCAATCTCAGGTAGTTCTTTATAGCAGTGTAAAAATGGATTAACACAGAAAAATGGTAGAGGGAGTTTGGGGCACTGCTATAAAGATAACTGAAAATGTGGAAATGACTTTGGAACTGGGTAATGAGCAGAGGCTGGAGCAGTTTGGATGGCTCAGGAGAAGACAGGAAGATAGGGAAAGTTTGGAATTTTCTAGAAACTTGTTGAATGGTTTTGACCAAAATGCTAATAGTGATATGGACGATGAAGTCCAGATTGAGGTAGTCTGTCTCAAATACAGATGAGAAATTTATTGGTAACTGGAGTAATGGTCAGTCTTGCCATGCTTTAGGAAAGAGACTGGTGGCAATTTGTCCCTGCCCTAGAGATCTGTGGAATTTTGAACTTGAGAGTTTATTTAGGCTATCTGGAAGAAGAAATTTCTAAGCAGCAAAGCATTCAAGAAGTGACATGAGCCAGATGTGGTGGCTCATGCCTGTAACCCCTGAACTTTTGGAGTCTGAGGCAGGTGAATCACCTGAGGTCAGGAGTCTGAGACCAGCCTTGCCAGCATGGTGAAACCCCATCTCTACTAAAAATACAAAAATTAACTGGGCATGATGGCAGGCACCTGTAATTTCAGGTACTCAGGAGGCAGAGGCAGGATTAAACTTTAGAGGCGGAGGTTGCAGTGAGCCGAGATTGTGCCATTGCACTCCAGCCTGGGTAACAAGTGCAAAACTCCATCTAAAAAAAAAAAAAAAAAAAAAAAAAAAAAGTGACCTGGATTTTTTTCGAAAGCATACAGTCATATGTGTTCACAAAGAAATGTTTTGCAATTGGAACTTATGTTTAAAAGGGAAGCAGAAAGCAGAGCATAAAAATTTGGAAAGTTTGCAGCCTGACCATGTGGTATGATATGGTTTGGCTGTGTCCCCACCCAAATCTCATCTTGAATCCCACATGTGGGATGGAACATTGATCAAGATGGATCATACGCTGAGTAAAATAACAAGTATCAATAAATTTTAAAATATCAAAATATTATACAGTGTTTTCTGACCAAAATGGAATTAAATTTGAAATTAATAAGATATTTAGAAATTTAAAAAATATATGTGTTGTGGAAGAATATTCCTGAAATCTAGCACATTTCATACTGGATAGTAAAAGACTCATACTCCAGGGATTCAGTTTCTTTCTCATCTGTCAATTAAAGGAGTTTGATTAGTTTATTTTTAAAAAACCAGTCTTTGTAAGTCTGTGATTCTGATTTTCTCGGAAGTGTTTGTTCCTGGTGGTTTTGGTTTTGGCCCTTGCATACTCCGACACCAAGACCCACAAAGGATGGATCCTGTCTCCATTCACCTTGGAGGCCTGTAGGAAAAGCCAAAACCTTTTGCTTTTTTTTCCAAGTTGGATAAACTCTTAACCTTTCGCAGTAGGGTGTTGATTTTCCTGGCCGGCCTGCTGAACTCTGGTAACACAAGACTCCTGGTCCCCAGGGAACCACTATGCACAGCATGCCTAAGATGTGGCTTGGAGCTGCAGAAACCCAAGTGTGGCCTTCCGTTTTCAGTAAAGACCAGGAAATATCTCTGATGGTCTCCTACATTCCTCTGCTTAATACCAATCCCTCCTCCCCGCTAAAGACCATGCAAGTGGTTCATGTAAATCGCCCTGGCCTGCCTGCCAGCATTCCAAGTGCTTCAAAGGAAATGTGAACACTCTGGGTGCCTAAATTTGCTTTGAAAGGTCACGGGCAAATGTGGGCTATAAATGCCCTGGCATTACAGCTGGTCTGCTACCCCTGCCTAGGATACCCAGTATTCAGCCAGCTACACTAAAACCTACATAGATTTAGCTTTCCTGGATATACAATTCAAGCCACATGCTTATGGTGTAAGAAGGAATGGGAAGGGGTGGTGAGATTTTACATACAGGGTGAAGATATTGCAGTTGTTAACGGGTTTGTCTTTTATTCTCAGGAATGCCATGGTTTGAAAGATAAATTATATGGTTATCCTAGATATAAAAGGCTTATCTAAAGTAGCACAGATAATCAACTTCATATTGCAAATTCAGATCACCTAACTTCTCCATAGTGTTCTTTTCCCTGAGCCGTAGGCCCCTATCATAAAAGTGCTACGTTCATCTTTCTCTTAAAACACCTCTCTCCCTTGCTACAAAGACCTGGGACACACACTTTTCCCTTCCTACCTCTAGCACAGAAGGGGAAAAGCTGTCTCAGGTTATTTCATTAGCACCTGAGAACCATTAGTTCCGCTTAAATAGAAGTATCCAAACTTTAGCACATGCTAACAATTTCCCTACGGCAATTGAACTTGTTTTTTATCTTTCACTGGGAAATGTTATTGCTTTTTGGCAAAAGAAGGTAACTTAATGCCTTTGATGGGCACAAGGGGAAAATCCAAACCTTGGTTTTAGCATCTAACTCTGGCAAAATGTAACCTGAATCTTGCATATATGCATGCATGCACACACAAACTCCTCCTTAATCTGTTTTTCTCAACCACTGTGTACATAGGCGTTGCCAGAGATGAATAACTCATTAATCTCCTTTAAGACAATTAGCCAGTAAATTCAGACTAATTAGCTAGATCTGGGTTGAGTCAAGAAATCTATTTGTTGGATCTGGTAGAGAACTTGTAGGGGCAAAATTAGAACAAGGTAGTAAGAAAGCCAGGATCAGCAGATGGGAGACTCGAAGCTCTGCAAGGTTGCTATATATAATTCTCTTCAGAGATGCCACTGGCCTCAAGGAGCAGCCCAGAGGTACAAGGTACTGCCTCAAAAATAATTCCATGTCCTCATTGTGCCTTCTGCCCTGATGGCTTTGAAGGACACAGAGCTGGAGTGAGTTCCCAACTATCCCCAGCTAGGAAAGAAGAGAGAAAATCAAGCTTCCTCATAAGGAAAGGGAATTTGAGTGTCTAATATGTACTCTTCACTCATTAACGTTAAATAGATAACAAAAGTGAGTCAAAGAAGACAGGTGACACCCCAAGACCCTCCAAGTAGCTAGTATCAGAACTGAAAGACTGCAGCCCTGTATTATGATATTCCATTCTCCTTGAAAGCGTCCTTTATAGAGTTTGTGGTGAATCCAATCTACTAGTTGGATCCAACTTACTAGGACCCGGGGAGGTTCTAGTATGGGAAGGAAGGAGAGTAAATGGGCTCTTCTGTTTATCAATGATATGACTTTGGGCAAGTCATTCCAATTCTCTAAGCCTCAGTTTTTTCATTTCTATTTGATGTAAATTATTTCTCTGTCATAGTCATGGAAAACTTTGGGTAAAATTATATGACAAAAAACATCCCTAGTGCTTGTTACATGCCAGACCCTATTCTGTGTGCTTTACGTATGATAGCTCATGTGATCTTCACAATATGTCTACCAGGTAGCTCCTGCTTTCATCATCAGTTAATAAAGGAGGAAACTGATGCGTGGGGAGGTTAAGTTGAACAGCTAGATAGTGACTCAGAGTGGATTCAGACCTAGATGATCTGATTTTGGAGCCTGTGCTTTCATTACTCTCCTGCCTTTTCTAATTTGCACACTGGCTCAGATGGAGTTTAATAAATGCTCCTTTAACACTGCTGAAACCCAAGACAGAAAATGTGCACGAATGGACTGTTAGTATTCATCTCTAACTTGAACTCAAGATGAAGAGACTCATCCATGGATCTTTTCCCCTGTCCATCACCTGTGTTAGAGGATATGGCGTCCATTTTTTTCTTGGAGATCTAGCATCAAGTTTAGCAAAGACACAGTGAACCAAAAAAAATGCAAATCTATCAAAATCTCATAGAGCCCTTTTCGTGTGTGCTCTAAGCACTAAGTGACAGGAGCATGTGATAAGGCCTTTCTCAGCCTTGCAAACAATAAGATCTCAAATCACATTTATTAGATGAAATTGTATTTACATGGCCAACTCTAAGGGGAGCTTGGTTCTAGGATTACTTCCTTTCAATGTCTATTTAGAAAAAAGTCCCCCTTTCTCTAGATGCTGTCAGAGGAGGGGATGGAAAAATATCTTCTGTTGGTGGGGGTCTGCTGCTACTGACCCAATCTGCAAACATCACCATGGAAGTTTTGCAAATTGGCACAGCACTTATGAATAATCAACCACAAATGAAGAGGAAAGACATGAGCTCTTTTTTGGAAGGATTTCTTTCCTCTAGCTTCTAGCTGGTCATTTGAGATGGTTCCTGGTTCCTTCCACAAGGTATGTCAGCTTACAAGCTCAGCCAGTGTCCTGGCCAAACAAAGTCTACTTGAAACTTCATCCCAGAAATCCTGACTTTAAGCATAGCTCATCGTGAGCATTCCTGCTCCATGGAGATAAATGTGCTATGTGTATTATCTCCTAAGATCCTTACAATGACCCTGTAAATTCAGGGTGGATTATTATCTCCGTCTTACAGTGGAAAAAAAAATGAATGGCAGGATGAATGAGTAAATCATTGCAGGTGACACCTGGTGTAAACAGTACAGCTGGGTTGTGAGTTTAGGTCATTTCCACACCATGCTTCTTTCTTTAAGTGAGATAAGTTCTTGGGTCAAGCATTGTCATTTCCAAACTTGTCCAAATGTGAATGTCTTTGTTATAAGACAAATCAGACAGGGGTTATTAATTTATCACATTTTCATCTTTCATAATATATTGGATTCAGGAAAACGTCAATGTTGTAAGTTCTTGTTACATTGTTCTGAGGTGCAAAGGGAGATAGGAATGGAAAAATGGACAATAAAGAGCAATAAGGAAACACAGAAGTATCATTGCATTTCTAATTTTACCTGAGCTGGCCCTACTAAAGCCAGTACTCATTACGAAGGAATCAGATAGGTGAAAAGTATATAGATGAAAGTGGAGGATTTCAAGGGTTAAAGTCTATATTTACTAGTGACGGTAACTGCTAGCCACTCAGAATTTGAGTTATTTTGTTGTTGTTATTCTGCATCCGATAAATGCAGAATAAACATTTATTTGAAGTGCAAATGCAACATTTACCAAAATGGACCAGCTGCTGGGCCATAAAAAAGTCTCAATAAATTGCAAACTATTGAAACTACATTGAGCATGTTCTCTGACTTGAGGGATTAAGTTAGGAATCAATTAAACAAAGAAGATAAATAAAATTCCCAAAATGCTTGAAAAGGAGGCATTTAAAAAAATTTAGGTATAATTTACACACAATAAATGTACCCTTTTCAGTGTGCAGTTTGCCAGTGTTAATAAATGCGTACAAGCATGTAATAACCACTATAATCTAGATATGGAACAGTTTAATCCTGCACAAAGTTCCCCTATGTCTCATTATAGAACTTCTCCCCACAACCCTAGCCTCTGGCAACCACCGACCTAATTTCTGCTCCTAGAATTTTCCATTTCAAATCTGGCTTCTTAAAATCTGGCATAAGGCATTTGAGGTTCATCTACATGTTGAGTGGGTCAGTAGCATGTTTCTTCATATTGCCAAGTAGTATTCCATTGTATGGATGTGCCACAGTTTTGTTTACCCATTTACAGATTGAAGGAGATTTGGTTTATTCCCAGTATAAGGCAATTAAAGTCAAGATTTAGTCTCTGGGTCTAAGTGTATATTCAGCTTAATAGGAAACTGCCAAATTTGTCTAGAGTGGTTGTGATATTTTGCATTTTCATCAACAATGTACGAGAATACCCATTTTTTCACATCCTCATCTGTGCATGCTATTTTTAGTTTATTAAGTCTTTCTAATAAGTATGTAGTTGTATGATTGTGGTTTTAATTTGCATTTTGCTAATTGCCAATGATATTTCATGTCATTTCTGTCATTGGTATTTATCCATTGGTAAAATGTTTATTTAAAGTTCTTTTGTCCATTTTCAAAGTAGATTTTTTAATTATTAATTTTTGAGAGTTCTTTATAGAGTGTAGTTATGAGTCCTCCATGAAATATGTGTTTATCCAAATATTTTCTCCCAGACTGTAACCTGTTACCTCGTTTTGTTAATGAAAATGAGCAAAACTTTGAATTTTATGAAGTCTACTTTATCATTTTACATTTTTTTCTTAATTTTTGTGTCCTATTTCAGAAATTACTGTGCACTACAATGTTGCAAAGAACTTCTTTTAGTTTTCTTGATAATCTTACAAAATTATATTCCAAATTTCTCATTTCTGTAGTTTATGCAATTATTGCCATCCATTTTATTTCTATAAATTCTATGGACATCTAACACATTGCTATCATTTTTTACTTAGACAGTCTATTTTTTTTTTGTATAGATCAAAATATCTGTCTAGTATTTCTCACTAAAGCAACTTTTAGCATTTCTTCTGGTGCAGTTCAGCTGATAATAGAGTGTCTAAATTTTTGTTTGAAAATACATTTCTTCTTCATTACTGAATTTTTTGAGGGTGGGTCTAGGTGTAGTAGTCTAGGCTGAAAGTGGTTTCAGTTTGTTTTTGTTTTGTTTTGCTTTCGGGATGTTTAAGACATTACTTGATTTTCTTCTTGCTTGTGCAGTTTCTGACAATATCTGCTTTAATTCTTGTATATGTTCCTCTGTATATAATGTATTTTTCCTGGTATCTTTCAATATTTTATCTTTATATATGATTTTCAAACTTTTGAATATGCTGTGTGGTTGAAGCGTGTGTGTGAGTGTGTGTGTGTGTGTGTGTGCAGTGTGCACAATATATGTGTTTCCTTACTTATTTTGCTTGGTGTAGGGAGTCCCTGGGATTTCTGGGCTAGTGTCATCTTCCATGATTCCAATTACATCAATTTCATGTATGTTAGTAAGATATTTTCCCATGGTTCTTGGATAATCTGTTCTTTTTATTTTTCACTCTTGTTTCTGTTTTTTTTTTAATGTGTAAATTTGAACAAACTGTTCAAAAGCTATTTATTATGTCCATCTTTATTAATACCTAATTTCATGTATATAATTTCTTTTAAATTATCTTAAGTTCACTGAATTTTTCCTTGGCTGTGTCAAGCATACTAACAAACTCATGAAAAATGTTCTTTATCTCCAATTCCATATTTTTAATTTCTAGCATTTATTTGATTCTTTTTCACGGTGTCCATCTCTGTGCTGAAATATCTCATGTGTTCATGCATGTTGTCCACTTTTTGCACGGGAATCTTTGCTGTGTTGATAATATTTATTTTATATTTCCAGCTGTTTCATTGTCTGGACGATATTTTAGTCTGGTTCTCTTGATAGTCTGTGGAATGAATACTAAAAGCCAACTATTACAAGAATTTCATAGATGCAGAAACTGAGGCTCGAGGAGGTTATATGAGTACTCAAAATCAGAGAGCTGAGAACTGATGAAATGAAGTCAAACAAATTCCAGTCTTCATCTTCTGCCTACTATACTGGGCTGCCCTATAATATGGACACAATAAATAGCTGCTGACCAGATGATTAAATGACCTGGACTTCTCAAGCATAAAACATCTGTCTAATGTTGCCCAATAGAGATGCCTCTGGGGACCCAAATCTTGGGATACAGCTGAATGAAAAGCCGTTGGGAGTTTATACCTATGTTCCGATGGTATGGAATTATTTCAAAACCCCATGAGGAGGTATGCATATGGTAGGTGAGTGTCACTGTGGCCCAGTGAAAGGTATGTTCATCTCTTTACTCACTCGCTTGCCCAGGGTGCACAGGATCTGGAACAGCAGAGGATGGGGCTGCATGGAAATATTTTACATAGCCATGCAGATGCCTCTCTCACCCTAACTTTTCACTGAAAAAAAATTTGTTTTTTTTTTTAACTAAATAATCATTTTCAGCATACAAAATGAACCATGTGATTTGTTTATTTCCTTATTAAAACAAACAAAAATTTGCTGCCCTGTTCTGTCCCACAGCCAGAACTACCCTGGCTATAAGCCAGCTGTGTGGCGCTGCAATTTCAGGCACTGAAATGAGCTGGGATGGGGCCTGCAGGCTTTTTCTAGCTCCACAGGCACAGTTACAGATTCCTCGTGGATCAAGAAATCTGGGGAAGGGCTGGCACACACAGTCAATGGTCTCGTGAATGTGTTCGGCCCCTTCCAGCCAGTAGATAGTGAACCACAAGGTGAGGCCATTCACATACGGCCCCCTGCGCCTAGGTCAGGCATTGAATCAGGCATGTTACCTGGCAGACAGCTAGAGTGAAGATGAGAAGATAGATTAGCCTCCCAGGGTCTGCACAGCACATGAACTTCCCCCTACTAGAGCAAGTCTGCCTCTCCAGCAGACCCTCTGGGGCTGTGTCTTTGCGGCCTACATTCCAGCCGGGAGCAGCCACAGACCTCAGCCTTGCTTCTTCGGTTTAGAAGATATTCTTCAAGGAGGGCTTCTGATATCAGAGGTCTCAAGTAGGTCTATGCAAAATCTTTCAGTGTTTGACCTAATAAATATCATTCCTGAAGAAATAATTCAAAAGGAGAATACATATGCAAACATGTTACTTACAGCAACCTACATTGATAACATTAGGATGGTGACATATCTATTTTATAGACTCTCATGCAGCTATTAATTCTTTTGTTCCATATTTAAAGTTCTAGAAAAAAGAGACACTATGAGGAGTGAAAATATCAAAGTTATAATAGATGAGAATTTCCCAGAGATATAAAGGTCACAAGCATTCATATTAAAAGGGTATATTAAGAGTCTAGAGTAAAAGGAAAGGAATAACCAAACCAAGGGATATTACTGTAAAATTTCAAGGATTAAAAGTAAAGGGGCTGGGCACAGTGGCTCACACCTGTAATCCCAGCACTTTGGAAGGCCAAGGCAGGTGAATCATGAGGTCAGGAGATCGAGACCATCCTGGCCAACATGGTGAAACCCTGTCTTTACTAAAATATAAAAAACTAGCCAGGTGTGGTGGCACATGCCTGTGGTCCCAGCTACTCGGGAGGTTGAGGCAGGGGAATCACTTGAACCTGGAAGGCGGAGGTTGGAGGTTGCAGTGAGCCAAGATCATGACACTGCACTCCAGCCTGGTAACAGAGCAAGACTTTATCTAAAAAACAAAAAGAATAAAGAGGAGATCCAAAAAGTTTACAAGGTGTATAATAGTTGCCTGCAAAAGAATAAGAATTAGTTGGACCTCAAATTTTCCATTAGCAACATTGTATGCTTGGGGATATTTTATCTTTTAGACATTGAGACTTAGTGTCTGTGACTTATGAGTATTTTAAGTTCTATGAAAATATTTTATAAAAGAAAAACTTTATTATAGAGATATATATCTATATGTAATATCTGTATATAATATATTTATATGATATAATATGTATCATTGTGGTATAATTGAATATATACACACATATATATGTAATATATATTATACATATAAATTTGGTCTTTGTCCCCAGTTTCTGATACAGAGTTGCTCAAATCGTTGTAATTTTATAATAGTGATACCAAGCTAGGCCCATTTTGCCCATCAAGCGGTATGACAATCACTGACACAATAAGTTTTGCAGTCAAGATTTTTTTTACTAGGTAGCCAAGCCAGGAGATGGGAAACCAGATCTTAAATTCACCTCCCTGAATATAGGGCTTAGGTGTATTTACAGGATAAAGAAGCAGGCTGGTCTAAGGCCTGGGGAAAGGTGAATGGCAGTGGGGAAAAATGAGGTAATCAGTGATCTGTGCAAGAGTAGTCTGGGTTCATAGTTTTTCATAAGACAGATGTGCTTTCAGAAAATTGTGGCATTAGCATCATCTGAGGGAGGAGGTCTGGGCCCTCTAACATCAAAAGATGACCTCTCAGATATTTGCACTGGCCTAGTTGAAGGGTTTGTGGTCTCCACTGGTTTAAACTGGACTGGTTCCTGAAAAACAACTTTTTTTTTTTTTATTTTTGGAGACAGAGTTTCGCTCTTGTTACCAGGCTGGAGTACAATGGCATGATCTCGGGTCACCGCAACCTCTGCCTCCTGGGTTCAGGCAGTTCTCCTGCCTCAGCCTCCTGAGTAGCTGGGATTACAGGCACGCACCACCATGCCCAGCTGATTTTTTGTATTTTTAGTAGAGATGGGGTTTCACCATGTTGACCAGGATGGTCTCGATCTCTTGACCTCGTGATCCACCCGCCTTGGCCTCCCAAAGTGCTGGGATTACAGGCGTGAGCCACTGCGCCTGGCCTGAAAAACAACTTTAAGCAATCATTACTATAGTGATATATGCGTCAGAGATGTTATCTATAAGGCAGCTAGTGGAAGAATAGTTATACATTGTTTGGCTGTGTTACTTTTAGCTACATAGGTTTTAAAGTTAACTGGAAGTAAGCAATTGAAACCACACAAGGGAGGTTAACTTTGGTAGACGTAACCAGGTTAGCCTTTAGTTTCAATAGAGTCATCTTTTGTTCTAATATTTAGTCTTTGTACCTCATTCCTGGCACATAAGTCCTAAAACTTTCAGAATCTCTGGAGTGGTAAGAGTGTCTTTAGTGTGCTAATGAGATGGCTGGTGATATCTAGAGAGCTTCAGGATGGGGGCTGATGGCCAAAAAGACAAAGGTGTGATTAGGGGGTTGAGATTTTCAGTTCCACTCCCCAACATCTGGGGATAGAACTGGAGATTTAGGTAATCATCAGTTTTCAATAATGTAATCAGTTATGTTTATATAATGAAGCATTTGTAAAACTCTCTAAATAGCAGGGTACAGAGAGCTTTCAGGGTGATAAAGAATCCACATGCAGGGAGGATGGCATACCCCAGATCCTTAGTACAGAATCTCCTGGGCTTAAGACACTTCCAGGTATGACCCTATATCCTTTATAATAAACCAGTAAATATAAGTAAGGTGTTTCCCTAAGTTTTGTGAACCATCGTAAAAAATTATAGAACCTGAGGTGGGGTATGGAAATCCCTGGTTTATAGCCAGTTGTTCAGAAGTACAGATGGAGATCTGAGACTTGCAACTGGTGTCTGATGTGATTCTGTCTTATGGGACTGAAACCTCACCTGTGGAGTCCATGCCAACTCTGAGTAGTTAATGTCACCGTGGATTTGAACTATAGAATACGCAGGCTGGTGTTCAGAGATGAGGAGACTTCGATTTTGGTCTGGAAAAACTCACATATTTGATGCCAAATTATTGTCAGTAAAAATAGCCCAACATGGAAAAACCCCACCTCTACTGAAAATACAAAATTAACCGGCTGTGGTGGCACATGCCTGTGATCCCACCTACTCGGGAGGCTGAGGCAGGAGAATTGCTTGAACCTGGGAGGCAGAGGTTGCATTGAGCTGAGATTGCACCATTGCACTCCAGCCTGGGCAACAAGAGTGAAACTCCATCTCCAAAAACAGCCAATTATATAATATATAGAGATGCTATATCCATATTATATGTGTATATATGCATATATTATATGTGTGCATATGCATATAGAGACTCAAAACTATAATACTAAACTACAAAATGAAGTATGATAAATAAATATATATGTAGATGATATTATATTATGGTACTTTATAGTATGTTTCATATCATGAGAGGTGGGACTCCAAAACTCAAAGTACCTCAGATCAACAAAAATTCTGAAAGTCTTACAAGCTCTCTAATTCTAGGCCCTCCCTAAAACCTAATAATTACAAAGCAAGTATCCTTCCCCTCTAGATTTGCAAACCCAACTAAACTATCAACCAAGGCATAAGGATATCATGAACACATTTTAGGTGAGACAGAAATTAATTTTAAGTTTCCGTTAGCATTTGAATGGCGATCATTAATTACATCTTTCGTCTTTCTCCAGGGTTATTAGCCAGTAAAGAAATGGATACAAAAAGCTGAATGATCAACTTGAAAATGATCTATGTTGTTAACAGTACTGAACTGGACCTATGGCCAGTTGGGTCCCTTACTAAACCATCGATGAATCTTAAATCTAGAGTTTAGGATCAATCACCTGAGGGATTTTAAGGGGAGTCAGTCTTTCCAGAATCATTGCTTTGCCTAGGTGGGGTATGGAAAGGGCCTTGAGCTAGACATTAAGGGAAGGCTTGGTCTCTGACCCAGATGTGCTTACTGTTTGAAATAGGTCCAGAATGCCAACAGCTAGGGCAGGCCAACTTGAAACAGAAATCCCAGAAGGGGCTGAGCCACACGTTCTTTCTCCATTATTCACCATAGAAGTAAGACTTTTTTTCACTGGGAACAAGGGAATAAACAAAAGACAAGTGGTGCAGTGCATCTCCTAGTGCAGTGGTGCTCCAAGTGTTGTCCCCAAACCAGCAGCATCAACATCACCTGGGAACTAGGCAAAAAAAAACAAAAAAAAAGGAAATCCTGGAGCTCTACCTCAGCAACCTAGCAAATCAGAAACTCTGGGGGAGGAGCTCAGTGATCTGCATTTCCATAAGCCCTGCAGGTAATTGTGATGTACAATCACATTAGAGAACCACTGTCCTACAGCAGTAATGGAGGTTTACTTTCTTTTCTGGAAATTTTAGGCTAAGGATAATTCCCCCACCCAATCACCCCTTGAGGCTGTAAGTCTGATAAATGAAATCATAAAGCGAAGATGATATGAGGTCTAAGAGTAGCTCCAACACAGGAAAGCAGTGTCTGTAAGTCCCAGGATAGCTCATGTGCAGTGTGCCTAGAACAATGTCCCTAGAATTGACTAGAGGGATGGTGGGCTCAAGAAAGGAGGATGTGATAGATCAATCAGTGTAATTAAGAAAAGCTAATGAATCTATAATAAAACACTGGTAGGACACAGTGGCTCATGCCTGTAATCCCAGCACTTTGGGAGGCCGACGCAGGTGAATCACCTGAGGTCAGAAGTTTGAGACCAGCCTGGTCAACATGGTGAAACCTCATCTCTACTGAAAATACAAAAATTAGCTGGGTGTGGTGGTACACACCAGTATTCCCAGCTACTCAGGAGGCTGAGGCAGGAGAATCTCTTGAACCCGGGAGACAGATGTTGCAGTAAGCTGAAATTATACCACTGTATTCCAGCCTAGGCCACAGTCGAGACTCCATCTCAAAATAATAATAATAATATAATAAAGATCCAAGGAAATAAGAAGGAAGAGAGGAAGGCAGAGAGAAGGAAGGAAAGAAGATGGAAGAGGGGAAGGAAAGAGAGAGGGAGAGATGGTGACAGAAAAGAAAGAGAAAGAAATAATAGATAATCAGCAACTCAAGAAAAAGAAAAATACTTCATGAAGACCAATGTGAATCAAAATTAAATATGACATGGATTTGAGCAATTAGGGTTACATCTACAAAAAAGGAAAGTCCATTTCCTCTGGAGTGCCACCAGAGTGGTGACATTGGAACCTTAGGGATCACAATAGTTGTCTCTGTAGTATCATCATCATAATGCATACACTGGTTGTTGTTTCCAAACTTTTAGAATCAATACACAGGCAATGCACAAAAACTAAACTGTGACTTCAGAACATAAAAAAGATGTAATCAATCTGAAAAGTATACAAAGAAAGGTACAACCAACAAAGATTTGGAGGTAGGAAGTGTGAGGTATGAGGAGCAAACACCTCCCGAAGAATGGGAATGCTCACTTCCTCATCATTCAACCTGCTAAGCAATTGTCAATACCTGTGCAGCAAGAGATAGTTTTAGGTAAGTTTCTCAATTTTCTAAGTCACCAGTTGGAGAAGGGGGGTGCACGGGGGCACGGGTGAGTATTCGATGAAGTGGAGCAAGAAAGAGGAAGTAGTATACTGCCATGATGTATGCAAACTTAACATTCTAAAGGTTAATAAGCTGGCTATCAAGGCTTTTGCACAGATTGATATATGTCCCTGGGCAAAACCTACATTGCTTTCCATGGGATTTATATACAGTAGTGAATTAACTATTGAGGCTAATTTATTTCATTGTGATGTTTTGAGATGTCGGCAACATCACTTTGTGAATTTCCATAAAGTCTTCCATATCTGGAAGCCCGGAAGAGAGTGCCCTGAACTTATGCATCCTTTAACCCAAACAATCCTTCCTGGAGATGCATATGGCATTCTAGATGCACTCCATAGTCTCTCCACTTTTTAATTTTTTGAAAAACAGGATATCACTCTGTTGCCCAGTCTATAGCACAGTGGCGTGATTATAGCTCACTGCAGCCTTGAACTCCTGGATTCAACTGATCCTCCCACCTCAGCCTCCTCAGTGGCTTGAACTATAGGTGCACATGACTGCATCCAACTATTTTGTTTACTTTTATTGGAGACAGGGTCTCACTACACTTCCCAGGCTGGTCTTCAATTCCTGGCCTCAAACAGTCCTCCTGCTGCAGCCTCCTAAAGTGCTCCCCACTTTTCAGTGATGTCTTTTGGTAGCTGAAGGAAAAAGAAGGGCACTTTCTTGTTAGCATTCATAATACAGTAATATTACACCAAGATCTAGTACCACCCAACAAAAACACTCTTTGAATCCTCTCATGCTGAATTGACTTTGCAGTCTTCCTTCTTCTCCCTAGGTCTTGAAGGCTCATGGTAATAGAAAGCAGTCCTAAGATGTGTATTCAGGATTCAATTTGCTATTTGCTAGGTAAGAAATCTTGGTCAAGTTTCCTTTTGTTTTACAGTATTTTCTTTTGATATAATTTTTAACTTGACCAGATTCACCCTCTTTACTTTTCATCTTTGTTTTTATAATCTTTTAAGAAAGAGAAAGCCATACCCTGCTTTAGGTATTTGTTTGAATTTCTAATGAGTTTATAGAGATGAAAATACTATGTCCACTTTAAAGCTCTAGGGAAATTCAGGAATGAAAGATGGAGTTGCACAAAGGGTATCTTCAGGGAAATAGTATAATAAAGGCAGTGAAAACTACAAGCAAGAGTCATATCATCTCATGGACAAGGTTTTGTTATACATGGAAGGTGAAGGACAAGTGCTGTACTATATGTCAGCACCTTAGCATCAGGGGAAATAGTCACTTTCTACCAAGGAAGCAGAAATGGTGGAGTGTAAGTTTGGGGATGCTAATGGTATAGACAGTGCTTTTCCTAACAGTGAAGGGAGAGTTAAGAGCCCAAAATACTTCACTGTGCAAAAATCAGAGTGCATGTGGCCTGGAGGACTGGAATAGGGTGGGGGCTGGTTGAAAAATAGAAAAGAAACTATTAAAAATCATTAAATTATAACTTAAGACAATGTGATGGTATGCAAATTATATCTCAATATGGCTGTTCAAAACAGAGCAGTTGGTGTGGGTCAGGGAAACTTTGTATAAGAAGGTCAAGGAATTACAAATCTTGGGCAGGTACTTATTGCATAAAACTAATTGTATCAATAGCTTTTTTATTTCATTCTAAGTACATGTGCTACATATTTTCATTTTAAAAAATTAAAATTTGCAGTTGGAAAATTGTGCTTTTTTTCCAAGAAGCTCTTAGCTAGCAACACTCTGTGAGGACTCTATCAAGGAAGCATCACTTTTTGGTCATTGAAAATAACAGAGGCCACTCCATCTCAAATTATTTCCACAAATGGGAAACAAAGGCACTTCTCTCCTTTAGCATATGGCTAAGGTGTCTTCAATCTTCTCCCTCTTCCAGCTAAAGGGTTAGTGTGGCAATTGGGTATTTTCTCTAAAGGTATCCCCAGGAAATCTTTCCAGGGTAGGCAGCTGCCTCCCATGCAGCAGAAGCTTATGGAATAGTGTAAAGTGGGCCTTTCCAAGTCACTAGACCTACAGAGTCTATGGTAGGTTGCTAACTTACCTACTTACTTCCAAGCATGGAACAAACAGTTGGGAAGAAAGAGGCTAGAAGATCAAAGAATTGCTGCCTCTCTAACTGCAAGCAGATATGTGGGAGGCAGGGTCTTGGGGTGAAGAGTCAGAACCACATTTAGGGGAAGTGCTGAAAACAGATTCCAGGAGAATGTGTGGCATGGAACATCAGATGGCTATTTAACAAGGCTTTTCAACCTCTGCATCACAACTGTTGTCTTTTTTCTTTAGTTATGAAGGATTATGTCCCCAGACGTGTCTTCAAATAGCCCCAAAAGGCCCCATCCTAGGACTAGACCAGCCTTCTTGGCTAGCAGAAATATTACCCAGAAAGAAAGGTAAGTCATGACTTCCCAGGAACATTGAGGCTCCTACCTCAGTTATTTTAACCGCTATCAAGTATGTTTGCCAGGCTTAAAAGTATATCTTATTATTCAACTAATGCACAATCATATTATTTTGTAAGAATTCAAGTATGTGGAATTTTCAGTCAAAAATCAAATGTCTTTGACCTCTTTGCCATCCCCTTTACCTACCACCTCATAATCCCCTTCCTACATTCAACACTAACTATTATCAATTTGGTGTGTATCCTCCCATACCTTTTTCTATGTGTTTAGATATATAAATATTATGTGCAGAAATACAGAGTTGTGTTCTATATCTTAACATAGTAACAGATACTATGCATTCTTATGCAATTTGCTATTAAATGTGAAATATTTAAATGTGAAAAGCAATTATTAGCTCTCTTTGCCGTGTGGCATACTTATCTGTAAAATGGGAATGTTATAATTTATTTTCCCAGTTCCTTAATCATGTAGATTTTGTTTTTCTCCCATTTTCCATGACTACAAACAACTCTGCAATGACATTTTCTAAACTTGCCTTTGAGCACTTTTTTAGGGAATAAAATGTAGAGATTCTGGGTTAGAGGGCAAGCACATTATTAAATTTAATAGATATTGTCAAAATGCCATCCTGAAAAACTGTATTAAATTATACCCCCACCACAGTCTTACCCTATTCTGGGAAGACCATTTTAGATGATAGGAAATTTCAGACTCCTGGGTCTAAGTTCTTGGCGTCAGAGGCGTTGGACTATAGGATCTCAGATATCCACGGAAACCTTCTTCCCAGGAGGCAATGTCTCCAGACCCAACACACTTTACACTGGTCTGCAAAGATCATGCCAAGGATTGTGACCTCTCACTAGGACTCCTTTCTTTGTACTCTTTCTAGGTGAATTATAACCAAAATTAAAATTTGGACTAAAATCAGCCTCCTTTCTTGGTGTTGGAAATATAAGAAAGAAGATCTGATTTTGGAAAGGAAAAAGTGGGCAAAAAGAAGAAAAAAAAAACACTGAGAACAAATTTCAGTCCATGTTTAGGACATATAAGAAGGTCAAGTGGTGCGTCTCTTCTCCCTCTACCCAACTTGCTGCAGCTTCAATGCAAGAGAAGTGACCCTGGTTGCAGGAACCATCTTCTCTTGGGATTAACCGTTTTAGGAATGCCATTTAGTATATTGGAATTAGAATGAGCTGTCCGGGTTCAAGTTCTTGCTCTACTTTTATTGCCATATAAGCTTAGAGAAGCACATTGTTCTTCTTTTTCAGCCCAGAATCTTGCATCATTGTCCCCTTGGCATGTAATTCTCTTCTTGAAAATTTCCCTGAGGCTTTCTTTCATCATTCAAAACCCAAATCAAAGTTCTCCTCTTCCAAAAAGCTGTTGCTAGAACTATTGGAAAAGAGAATTTATATTTCAGTTGGCTTTCTTGGGCCTATTTAATGCTGCCTTAAAGGAAAGACAGGCCTGAGCACAAAGCCAATACAAAATACTAAAAGAGGCATATTTTTAATAATATCTTCTGGGCATCCATATCTTAAAAAGATTTTTTGTCTGGCCTCTCTTCTCACTTACTCTTGAGGGAGGAACATGTGCACACACACACAAACGCACACACACATGTGCACACACACACCAATTCTGTGTAGCACAGTGGTTTTCCATTTTTACTGCTCATTGAAATCTCCTAGGAAGCTTTATAAATTCTGATGCCTGTGCCTCACCCCCATTGATACTAACTGAATTTGTTTGAGCTGTGTTGTAGACAACAGAATTTTTGGAAGCACCCCAGGTGATCCTATGAGGTATGCCAAGGTAGAAAACAATTGGTTCATTGGTTCACGAAGTCTGGTTTCCAGGTAAGCAGCACTGGCATAACAGTGAGCTTGCTATATACACAGACTCACAGGTTCCACTTTAGACCTCTGGAATCGAATACTCCACAGCCAGTATATTTAAACAAACCTTCCATGTGATATTAATGGATGCTTAGGTTTAAGATCCTCTGACCTAGAGAGATGATTTGGCAATTTTAGCCGCTAAATGGTTTTTGTGGCATTATGAGAAATTTGCTGCTATTTGATGACAGGTAGATGAAACTGCCAGAGTCCTGGCCATGCTTTGGAGCTAGGGAGAGGTGGAGGAGCCGATGATGGGTTTCCTGCTGCCTTGACAACAAAAGGGAGTGTAATGTAAACATGTCTACTTCAGTGCAAGGCCAGTTCAATAAAAAAAAGTCTCCTCTCTAAGAGCAAACAGGGTATCACAACAAAGGTGGTGATAGGACAGCAGAGATTAGAAGAGGAGCTACTGGGAACATTGGAGAACTCTAAAGAAGCTGCACCCTCTGGGGTGTAAGATGTGGAGGTCTATTGTGTTTCCTGCAGAGGGTGACTTCAGAAGGGACCAGTCAAGTCAGAGAGAAGTCTACAAGACCCTCTTGCTCTCTGCTGGAAAAGACAAAGTTTTGGAGTGAATGTGATACAGAGCATCCAAAAATTAGGTTTTGATATCACAGTGTGACTCACCATATACTCTTTTCCATTCCTTCCCACGGTCTGGGAATCATGAGCCAGGTAACACACAGCACATTAAAGGGGAAGCAGCAGGTCAGTAGAACAAGTTTAACCTGTTATATTAGTCTGCTCTCACATTGCTACAAAGAAATACCCGAGACTGGGTAAACTATAAAAGAAGAGGTTTAATTGGCTCACAGTTCTTCAGGCTGTACAGGAAGCACAGTAGCTTCTGGGGAAGACTCAAGAAAACTTCAATCATGGTGGAAGGTGAAAGAGAAGCAGGCACACTTTACATGGCCAGAGAAGAAGGAAGTAGTTCAGATTTTATACTAACTCACTTACTCACTATATAGTACCAAGGGGGAGTGGTGCTAAACCATTCGTGATAACTCCACCCCCATTATTAAATCCCCTCCCAATAGGCCCTACCTCCAACACTGGGGATTACAATTCAACATGATATTTTGGTAGGGAACACATATCCAAACCATATCACTCTGCCCCTGGCACCTACCAAATCTCATGGTCTTCTCACATTGCAAAATACTCTCATGCCTTACCAACAGGCCCCCAAATTCCCACTCATTCCAGCATTAACTCTAAAGTCTACAGTCAAATTGTCATCTGAGACAGGGCTAGTCCCTTTTGCATATGTGCCTGTAAAATGAAAAACAAGTTAGTTACTTGCAAGATACAAGAAAGTACAGGCATTGGGCAAATACTCAGCTTCCAAAAGGGAGAAATTGGCAAAAAAGAAAGGGACTATAGGCCTCATGCAAGTCCAAAACCCAGGAGGGCAGTCATTAAATCTTAAAGCTTCAGAATGATCTCATTTGACTGCATGTCCCACATCTTTGCATGGATACTCTCATGCAAAGAGTGGACTCCCAATGCCTTGAGCAGCTTCACCCCTGTGGTTCTGCAGGACTCAGGCACCCCAAGCTGCTCTTAAGGGCTTAGGTTTAAGATCCTCTGACCTGCAGTTGAGTGCTTGTGGATTTTCCAAGTGCAGAGTGCAAGCTGTCAGTTGCTCTATCATTCTGGGGTCTAGAGGATGGTGGCCCTCTTCTCACAGCTCCACTAGGTAGTGCCCCAGTAGGGACACTAATGCCATTTACACTAATGTCCAAAGGATAGACATCGCCCAGGAAAAGCAAATCAAAAGTTTTCCAAATCGTGGCAACAGTTTATGCAAAAGTCCTATGGCAAATGGCAACATAAAGGAACTTAAAATGATCAGTGGGTACTAGGCTCGGAAAGCAAAAGGGAGTAGAGTTCAAGATTTGGAGAGGAAGAAAAGTGACAGAAATACAGAAGTCATGCTTTTCTCTGTTGTTTTTGGCAGCAGTGGTAGTAGTTAGTATTCCATTCCAAACTTCTGTTCCCACTTTAAGGCATATTGTCATGATTCGTGCCCAGTCACACATACCATGAAAACACACTGAGAGCCACAAGGCTGCCCTGGTCACAACCTAAGATCGTCCTTCCATGGCATTGTGGGAGGCTCTGCCTGGATGCAGAGCAAAGGAGTGACCCAAATGTGAGGGGTGTGCATAGCCATGAGGCTGTATGCCTTTCTCATTTCGACTCTCATAGTTTTGAATAGTGTACTTGGTGGTTGAATTAACAAAGCACTTTGCTATTCTCTGGCTGTGGCCATGTTCTGGAAAACTCTGGATCTCGTAGGAAAATGAATTCAACCCTTATTGTTTTCCATACAAATTCTGAAGGCATTTATGCATTTTGCCACTGGTTCTCCCAGCATTGACAGTTACTGGTTGTGGCTGGCCTGTTTTTTTTCCTAGAACATCTTTATTGCCAGCGTTCATAGTTGCTGGAAGACTTTCCAAGATCCTGCATGCATACGGCTTTTGATGGAAAAATGTCTCCCTTGGCATCTCCTTGTAGGAATCACATATATCAAAACCCAGCTCCCAGACCACCCTTCCAGCCAAACATCCATAAATGTCCAGGAGGGAAAGAAGTTATGCAGGAAGACTATATCTCTTAATAAAATCTTGAGAGAGTTTCCATTTCATTTCTAATAAATCTTCTGTAAGTGAGTGTTGTACAATACTTTCTTAAGAGGCAAAAATGCCTCCAAACCTTTTCCTGGATCAGGACTATAGAATCATTTGTACCTGTCTAACACATCATAATCTATCTTTGGCTTGACAGTATTAGACACAATTTTTTATTTCATATAGTATATTATTATTTGAGCTCATTTTTAATAAGTAGGTTTTTACTGAATACACCTTCTTCTTAATATAACAGTCTAATAAAATTTAGCATAAATGTCATGATTTCCCTTTTATTAAAACTTGTTTTAGGAGCTCTGCTCTATATTTGTGGGCTTGAAAAAGGGGCAGAAATTTGAGAGTTGTCATAGCATTGTGGGTAGGAATGTAAACTCAGAATTAAATAGACCTGGGTTCCAATCCAATCCCTCCTGTGTGACCTAGAGTGAGTAACTTTACCACTCTGAACATGCTTTTGTCTCCTCATCTACAGAAAAGGAATAATTACAGATAATTTTAAGGAATAGGAAGGAGACTAACTTAAAAGCTTAATGCAGTGCTTGGCATATCATCTATACTCATTAAATTGTATTTTATTATTTCCTCATGCCATCTAATCTAGTAACAGCCTCAGCTCCTTTTATCTAATTATAATAATAGCTGCCATTTTTTGAGCACATACTATATGCTGTGAATTGCCAAGTGCTTTATGTGAATTATCTCATTAAATATTTTCAATAACTCTGTAAAATAGGTGTTATTATCATTACCATTTTACAGATGAGGAAATTGAGAGGAAGGTGTATTAAGTCCCTTATTCAGGATTACATGGCTGAAAGCAGTAAAACTGCAGCATCCTTTAATGCCTACTCTGAGCTGCGGAAAATCAGGGCTCAAGACTATCCAAAGCTCCTTTGTTGACAATGGAGCCGGTAGGACCTCTTTATGATGCTCTGTGGTCATTCTCAAGGACACACAGCACATCTCAGACATTGGAAGAAGGGCTTGGCCATGAGACTAAGGCTTTCCCTGGAGGGTCATTTTATGATCCAGCAAAATATTGGAACGTGCCTGGAATTCTGACTCTGTCAGATCTGCATTCAAATTGGCAGAAGAGGTGAATGACCTTGTTCAATTGTTTTAAATGTTCTGATGGCCACTTTCCTTATTTGTAAAATGGAAAAGGAATGCCAACTAGCTCACAGGGACCTTCTGAGAAAGCTGTACTGCATGGTGGTGGTTAAGCATACAGGTACTAGAATCTGACTGCGTGAGGTTTATCCACTTCACTAGCTATGCGACTGACCATGAGAAAGTTATTTGATCTTTTAGCTTCAGTTCCTTCAGCTTTACTGTGACTCTTACAAGAGGTAGAGAACTGATGGCATTGTTATAATAACATCAGCAGAATAAATATGACTGAAATGAGGGTCAAGAACATATTTGCACTATTTTCCCTATGTGAGGAATTCTTCATTATTCCCCAGTTCTTTGTTACCAATTTTAAAGAATTTAATATAAGTGGAGAAAGTCTGTTGTTAGTTACAGTGGTCCTAAACAACAATTTTTAAGTGATCCAAGGCTGCCAGCATCACACTTGGCAACTTTATGTACAAGGTAGGAGAGCCAGGGGGCATAGATGTAGTTGAGCTGGCTTTTGGGCTCTTGAGTTTCTACACAGCCCCCCAAGTGAAATGATCTAGAATCAACCTGTGATACTTTTCAGAGAAACAAAAGCCTGGAGTTGATTCTCTACTCAATCAGAAGTCCACAGACTGTTTCTGTAAAGAATCAGTTATAAGTTAGGTTCCCTTTTAAGAAATGCATGGTATTGGAAGTGTTTTAGATTTCAGATTTTTTTTTTTTTCAGATTTTGGAATGTTTGCATTATACTAACTTGTTCAGCATCCCTAATCCAAAATTCTCCAATGAGCATTTCATTTGAGTGTCATGTCGGTGCTCAAAATGTTTGATTTCAGAGCATTTTCAATTTGGATTTTCAAATTAGGGACACTCAACCTGTAGTTCTACATTTTGGGCTTCATGAACCAAGAGTCAGTGTCTTCAACTCTTTCAACAACTGTTCTCACTGAAGGACCAATGGCCTTTCTTATATTTTACATCAGAAATGTAAAAAGCATTCTTAACTCATTTGCCCTAACAGAAACAGGAAGGAAGCAGGCTGGATTTGGTCTGGAGGTTATAGTTTGTGAACTCCTATCCCAGCGTGTAGTGGTTAAGAGCATGGATTCTGGAGCTGCACCATGTGAGTCTGTATTCTTGATTTGTCATTTTGTAGCTGGATGACCTAGGGCAAGTTGTTTAAACATTCCATCTTCATTTCCTCATGTAAAGGAGATAAAGATGTAATGGGAATGCTGAGGGTTAAATGAACAAACACACGTCAGACAGTCAAAATGGAGTTTTCCATGCAATAAGGGCTAAGTGTTTGTCTTTATTATTATCATCTCCCATTTTTTCCTATTTCCCCCAATTTTGGAAAATACCTCTAGCATGGGTCCTCTCTTACATTGTAGCGTTCTTTTTCTCTGTAGTCATTGCAACAGATTTTCGCTATATGTGAATTCTTAAGTCTCTTGCATCCAAATCATCTACGGAGCTTGTTAAAATGTAGATTCCTGGCCCTTATCCAAACTGCTGAATCCTGACTTCTAGAAGAAGGCCCTGAGAATGAGCATTTAATATATTTTGCTGGTGGTTGCTCTGCACATGAATTTTAGAGCCCGCTGCTTCTAGAGTTCCACATATCCTCCTTCTTATGAAGATTCCCAGCTGGAAGATGGATGAAAAGAAGGGGTATGAATCACTGAATTAACCCTAAGTCTGATCTACCAGCAACCCTGCTTGAAGCTCAAAGCCCAGCAGTTAAAATACACCCTTTCCTCCAGTACCAGGAGGGGAAGGAAGAAATAACTGATTATTGGGAAACCAAGCACTACTCGTACCCAGACTGTGTGGTTGGACTCAGGGGAGCTAGTTCCATGCAGAAAATGAACTCAGTTGAACCTTGTGGATTTGGAAATGAGCATGGAAAGACTGATCTTATAGTGGCCCAGTCCTCCTTCCAGAACAGTAGAGTTTGTGATACATAAGAACACCTCTGCACTTCCTCTGAACTTCATAATGAAAAGTTAGTACCATAGTATGCAGCTGCTGGAGACAAAACTTTCAGGGTTTTCCGTTTCCTAAGTGCAACAATTGTCATTTGCTTTTTGATTTATGCAATCAGTGTACCTATTTGGGGATGTATTTTTTAAGGTAAAAATGTCAATGAGCACCAATTTTGAAAGGTAAAATTTTTAGGTATTTTTCTATGCTCAGACCCTCTCAACAAAAATAACCATAATTATTTTCTTCTCTGTCCTTCTGGAAATGTCTTAAGCATATGTATAAAAACTAGTGGGATATAGCTGCTAGAAATACATTCTGTTTGAACGAATATAATCATGCAATATTTATTCTAAGGCAACTTTTGACTTAAATTGTATCCTGGACCAAATGATCACTTTTGATTCCAAGTACCCACTTTCATCATATTTATCCTTTCCAAATGCCCACCCCTTTCTTCCTTCCATTCTGTAATGCCATTCTTTATGTTACTTAGAAATTTATAATGGATGTTTTGTTATCATCATTGAAATAAAAATGAACGCCTATAGATAGAGGTATTATTCTTAACAGACCACAGAAGCATAAACAAAACTCTCCCTCAACTTATAAATCAGTCTGACGTTTCCTTGGGATCTGTCAGGGAAACATTATTTTCCCCTTGGTCTGGGGACAGCTTCTAGCATAGCTGATGTAGCTACTAAACAAAGAGTAGACACTGTGGCTTCCTAAGGATATCCCCAGGCACCGTGCTACCTGGGGATCTTCTAGCTCACAGTCGGAAGTTCCTATTGAAGTTTGAAAAGCCATTAGCCAAGCATTGGTTTGCTCACAAAATCTACTCTGTCCCAGATGCCGCTGTTCATGTTGGAAGTAACAGGTAAACCATCTCCAGTGGGCAGTGGTAGGACTTCCAGAGTACTGAAAACAGGTAAGTGATGTCTAGGTTTGTAAGGAAAGAGAAGAGGTAGACTCTTTATTATAGTCCAGTAGCCTGCCATAGTTGGTAAAAAGAATTTGAGAGGCCAAGCATGGTGGCTCACGCCTGTAATCCCAGCAGTTTGAAAGGCCAAGATAGGCGGATCACCTGAGGCCAGGAGTTTAAGACCAGCCTGGCCAACATGGCGAAACCCTGTCTCTACTAAAAGTACAAAAATGAGTTGGGAATGGTGGCAGGCACCTGTAATCCCAGCTACTCAGGAGGCTGAGGCAGGAGAATTGCTTGCACCCGGGAGGTGGAGGTTGCAGTGAGCTGAGATCACACTGCTGCACTCCAGCCTGAGGGACAAGAGTGAGACTCTGTCTCAGAAAGAAACAAAAAAGAATTTGAGAGTGGGAAAGTAAAATGAAGCCTCATGAACACTTAATAAAAAGGGAACCAGCATGAGGTCATTGAGACGACGCCATCCCTCAGTGCCCTCAATAACCACATTTCCTTTCTTGGTGCAGTTGCCAGACTAGAAAACCAGGACAGTCCCATAAACATAGGGGCTCAGAAATTCAGAAACAGGTTTTACAAAATCCCTTATGAATGCAGGATGGTATTTTATTTGGTTGAGCTCATTCTTAGAGGATGCCAGCAAATACGTGAAATGTCTGACTGGCCATGGGTCACTGGCAGTGTACCTAAAGATTCACTTTAATACTTGCAGAACCTCACCGATGCTGTGCCCTCAGGAACAGGATGGCTGAGAATTCTAGTTCTGGAGAAAAGCACAAGTCCCAAGTAGCCTGGGACAATGGGCTACTCATTACAAGACCTGTGCACTAGAGCTGATATGGACCAACAAAAATAAGCAAGGCTCATTGTCAATTATGGGAAGACATGAAAGGTGTTGAGAGACCTAGGAAAAAAGAAAGGTGAATCCTTCTGTGCTGGGCAAGTAATGTGGAAGAGACAATTTCCCTCAGAGTCTTTGACCTCTTAGGGATATCAGCTTGTGGTGAGCTTCATTGGGGAAGAAAGGAAAACTTCTAGATACTGTAGAAGTAACCTTTCAGTGTTCTTTAGGAATAGAGTCTGCCCAAGAGCAAGGAACAAATAACAAGAGTCCTCATGGATTTTCAAAAGTTCTTTTTAAAGAATAGTTCAGACAATAGGACCCCTGAAGGTCAAGTGAGACCTTGATACCCCCAGGATTCTTGACATGTTGCCTCCCTTGAAATAATCATCCCTGAGTGAATGAGAGTCAGTAACAGAGGCATTCATTCAACTTACCCTCACCAAATTTCTGTCTACACTGCATCTAGCCTGTGACTAGTGCTGGGCAAATACAAATGCGTAAGAAACATCTTTTGTCTTTAAGGATCTCACAGCCAAGACAATGTTTCCCAAGCAATGGTGCACAGATTACCTAATCAGAATCACGCTGCTGTGTTACATATGCAGATTTCTGGAACGCACCCTGTATTTGCTAAATTTACATGTTAATGATTCCCTCAGCCATGGATATGAACAGAAAACTTAGCAACTGCTCTGAAGGAGGCAAGTAGGAATCTGTGTCTGAATATGAGAGTGAATGCATGTATGTAGTGTTGGGTGAAGGCATGTGTGTATCCGTTGTAAGGTGGTGAGGACATGCTACAGAGTGCACGCATGAGCATGTATGAATCCCTGTGCTAAGGGAAACTGCATGCTGCATTAAGAAGTTATGCAATGTGTTCAGTTACTTAATCAGAAGAGAACAAAGGCCCATAGATCAAGTTTTTGAAACTTGAAAAGGCTCATGCCCCAACCAGAGTAAGCTTAAGGATCAGAAGTAAGAAACCACCATCCTCATAGTTTAGTCTACAGTTTACGGGATACAGAAAAAGCAAACATGTTTGAGACCGTCTACGTCTAATAGCAACAGCAGTTTTTGAAGTCAAACAGATCTGGACTTGTATTCGGACGGTGACACCTACCACCTGTGTGATCTTGATCAAGAAGCTTGTTCACTGAACCCTAACGCCACCGTCTGAAGAATAGGGGTAGCAGCGACAATCCTTCAGGATATTGTCATCCTGACATTGCTATGTGTGATGCAGCCCCAACAACCAGACACATAAGATGTGGGGGAGTGGAAAGTGGTGTGGCTGGAGGTGGGAGGATTAACCTTTAATAAATAAATACAACTCTTGGGATCTCAGGAACAACCTCGTGAATTTACAATGAAGACAGATGCATCTTTCTTCTTTCCTACGATGAAAGCCTGGTTTTCTCTTGTCCCTTACAAGAGGTGCTGAACTTCCTATTAGCAGACTTGATCAAGCAGAAACTGAACCATGGAGATGTGTGACCCATCCACTAGCAGGACTTTGACTTTGGGTGCCTGTCATCTCTAGCACCAGGATCCTGGGATTCTGAGTCCCTGGGTTTCTCTAGCTTCCCAGTGTCTTATGCATAGACTGAGTCGTGATTACATGTTTGGCTCCCGCAGTGGGGTCTTGCTCCCACCCACTTACACCACTAAGAATAGCTCTTTGGAGTCAGTCAGAGGTTGCCAGGAGAAGGTCATACACTCAAGAATGGCGTTTCACCCAGCTTCCCTCCCCAGTAAATGTGCCACACCAGGTTGGAAGAGACATGGTCTCACTGCAGGACCTTTCCCAAATGCACCCCAGAACACGATGGGGCAGCACTCAGCTCGAGTTACCATGTTCCAACAACTTCCTACCTACCAGGCTGCCATATGTTCAGGATGGTTCTATTGCCAGATGTATGTCAAAGTTTGCCTTTTTAAAATGTAATTTTCCCCAGAATTCATTGGCATCCTACAATGCTGCTTCTTGGCTGCAGAAGCGGCTTTTCTGCCATTTGGGTCTAAAATAGAAACCTCATGCAACCTTGACAGTAATCATGACCAAGGAGAGAGAATGCACATCTACTTATAAGGCAACTGAAGGTGAATTCTTCTTTTGTGCTGCTGCTTCCAGGACCAGATCAAGAAAGCTAGGAATATCAGCTAAAATGGATACAATCACAAATATACAAGATATAATAAACTATTGAATATTATAGAGAAAGTTTATTTTTGAGTTTTAAAGAGTTTGAGATATTCATAGATTAGGGTTTTGTATAGGTTTTGTATGCATAGTTTATTAATTTTCTTATTTATTCCTCACTGTTCATGTCTAGTGCAGGGTGAGGTCTCAACATCTCATAACTTGATGAATATGACAGTATCCAGGCATGTGTTCATGTGGATAGATGTGTTGCATAGATGGTGGAAGAACACTCAATAATTTTATTCAGCAAAAGCATATTTATTCCAAAATGTTTTTGGCATCCAGAAAGCACTTCTTAGAATGGAAATCACATTCATTTTTTAAAATTTCACTCACTTTCAGCTGGATGCAGTGGCTCATTCCTGTAATCCCAGCACTTTGGGAGGCCGAGGCAGGCAGATCACTTGAGGTCAAGAGTTTGACTCCTGGCCAATATGGTAAAATCTGGGCCAACACGGTGAAACCCTGTCTCTACTAAAAGTACAAAAGTTAGCCAGACACGGTGGTGTGAGCCTGTAATCTCAGCTATTCAGGAGGCTGAGGCAGGAGAATTGCTTGTACCCAGGAGGTGGAGGTTGCAGTGAGCCAAGATCACACCACTGCACTCCAGTCTGGGTGACTGAGAGAGACTCTGTCTCAAAACAAAAAACAAAAACAAACTCACTTTCATTTGAAGGGTTTGGACAAATAATCAGCATTTTTGTTTCCCTTTTCAAATCCCACAAGTTAGGATGGTAGCCTTGATGGACTTAATAAGTAACAGTCAACACATCCCTGAGAACAAGATGTCTATCTCTTCCAGAATACAAATGTCTACCTTCATTCACCTCACTGCTTCTCAAAACTGGTTTCTTCAAGCTGGTACTTTCTTTCCTTTCTGCTACCAGGCCAAGGCTGTTGCATTTCAGGGTTGTTTCTTATTACCTGGCTTATTTGTTCAAATGTGGTTGGATGAAAAACATGCTGCTTGCCTAAATCTGCAAGAAAAAAAATATATACTACAGGGCTCTCTGGGGTAGCCACTGGGAAATTCTCTACTCTGAGACTTTATGGATGCCAAACTAGAGTATGTTTAAGAAAGCACACACACCTAGCAACGATTTGGACCTAAAGATAATGTGAGCCCCATTTACGGGTACACTGAAGAGAAATTCGCTGGAGACTCATTTGGGTGGGGACTCTAGGGCAGGATCTGGCTGCCAGCTGGTGTTGGGATGGAGTTTTCCCTCCAGAGTAATCAATTATAGTTTCCCAAGACGAGCTCATGGAATGCTGCCAGCACAGTGGGTTGAAGAATCTGGGAGCTGGAATTCTTTCCCAGATGTAGGGGTCATCCCATGTATGTGTGGTAATGATGAACCAGAGAGGCAGAGTCAACATAGTGACTATTGAAAGTAGGTTTCAATTTAAACAAACATTATAAAATGGCTAACAGTAATATTATACAAAATATTTGTCAGCTGCATGATGTGGAAGTAATCAGATTTCTAGGGACCAGTAGAAGAAATAGATCTTAGGTAAAATCATTCCAATTCCCCAATTAATAGACGACAGCTTTGATGGGGAAACTTTTCTATGCAAAACACTATCCAACAGCAGACAGATACAACAGTAGCAATCCAGACTCTTTCCTCAAGGAATTTGAAGGACTTGGTTAACATTCTAAGGAAATACAGCATATTAACATAGAATAATAAAACGAGGCAAGATATGAGTGCTTGCAGTGGGTCAGGTACACTGTTAGACTTTAGACACACGATTTCCCTTAACTGTTTCAAAAAAACTACAAGGTAGACACTATTATAATTCCCACTCTATAGATAAATAAACCAAGTTTCAGAGCAGTGCTGGAACTAAGGCACTTGACTTGGGTGCAGAATTAAAGGAGACACCAAAATCTCAGTAATCAAGATTTATAAATATCAGAAGTAATACAAAAGTATTACAGTAGACAAAATATCAAAATTTTAAATGAAGACAGGATCAATATTGCTGATTTTTTTTTCTTTTGTCTCAGGCTCCAGTCTAGCTTGGTGAGGTGCTGGTTGTGATGAGTAGACGTTCCAAAGCTCATCCATTAGTCTGTGATGCATCACACCTAAGAGACCTGATTTTAAAGCTTGAACTTTCAATCAGTGCACTCCAACTGGGGAGGACAAGGGTCAAGCCTTGCTGATGCAGGTTCTGGGAGGGAGGTGTCAGAGAAAGCCTCTCTTACCCAGATCTGCAAGTGGGTTGAAAAACAGAGCAGATGTGCAAAGTCGGGAGAATAGTGGTGGTGGACCAAGTCCCATACCCTGGTGAGAAAGATCCAGTTGGGCTTGGGGAAAGCTGATTGTGAAATACTGAGAGTGAACGGCTATTGTGGGGAGCCGAACAGCAGCTGAGTAGGCCAGTGGGAGTTAGGACTGCATACATTCCTGACTTAGGAAAGGGCTTTTATAAACTCCAAGAAAAATGATGTGCAGATGAGCAAGCCACTCCACGAAATGGCCCAAGGATGGAGTAGAGGCATCTCAAGCCACAGAGCCTTGGCTAAAAATCACTCCAGATTGGCAATCTATGAAACCAGGATTTGGAACTGACGACCACACCATACTTTCTTGTCTCCAGGGAAAGGATGATTGCCTTATGCACTTACATAATTCTGCTCACACTCCTTCCCCCACAAATATTTGGCCCCTGGAATGGGACAGGGTGGGTTGATAGCTCCCTGGGGACAGGGTGGACTCTGGCTTTTGGACACAGAAAGATTTATTTCTGCTGAACCTGTGACAGCTTGGTAAGAGTATTTCACTGATTTGAGCTGCTTACCTACAGTTCCTTTTGTTTTTAACAGCTTCAGTCATTCACGGGTGCTCAATGGATTGGGCTTGTCTTCAGAAGGGAGAATGTTTTGCTCAGAATCCAATGATGGGCCCAGTGAGGGGCTGTAGGTAGCAGGTGAGGGTAGAAGATAGATTTTTCAGTAGTGGAAATATGGAATTTCACTAACAGACTAATGGAATGCAAAAGCTGTTGGAATTCCATACCAGAGAGCACCCCAGTGAGTCCTTCCCAAATGTCCTCACATTACTGCCTGTTGTGGTAATAGTCAGGTTAATGTAAGAGATGTCTCCCCAGATACCCAGGTAATCTAGAAAACATATTCTAATTTCAAGGAGGATTCACCTCACAGGCCTGGACGTGTGAGGCTCTAGTATTCTTCTTGTCTCACTAGTTTGTTGACCTGCACAAAAGAAGTATCAATGAGAATTATTCCCTTTTGTATTACCAGACTTCGGAGCCCTCAGTCCCACATGAAGCACTGGACGCCTATCTCCCTCCAGCTCCACCTCCCACACGCAAAAGCTTAGGCATGGGGCCAGCTAACCTGCTTGGCTATTGGCACCTTGAAATAGAAGTAAATCCCTACTCTTCTGATTTATTATTTCCTGTTCTTCAAAGAAGGGGGGAAGGCAGCAAGGCTTGAAGTATTTAAGCGGTTAGTCACTGTACAAATCCATCTCTTGTCTCACCCCCATTCAGGGGAATAATAATTTTTCCGCTGAGTTATGTAAGGCATGATAGAAAGCATTTCAGAACCCCGTCTGCCTCAGGACCAATTTCTTGTGGTAAATCTCTAGGAAATATTTCACAGTTTCTAAAATAAGTGCCCAGGTTTTGAAAATAGGTCCTACAGCATGAGCAAGCTCTATGTCACCCATGTGTTAGCCTTAGCATCACTTCCTCTCTTTCCATCATCACTCTGTCTTCAGTTCTAGTGCAGTTTCATCCAGATGACAGGTGCAGCTGTGTGCATTTGTACAAGTGGAGCTAAGTTTCAATCCTGGGGATTTTGATATTAAGCTCCATGGTAAGTCAAAAATCAAAATACCATGGGAATAAAGTTAAATTTAATATAAACTGGACAATTTTACAATTAGCTAAAGTACTGAGCTCATTACCAACTGGAAATTCTTTAACAGACATTGTCTTCACTGGACAAGGTAGCTTGTAATGACATTAATTTCTTGGGGTTTTGTCCATATTTGTGTTTGTGTGTGAGTCTATTCTATCACTAAATGGCTAAGAGTTGCATATCTGTAACTTAGTCCTGCCTATGGTTGTATAATGGAGGGTGATTTTTCGTAAGACTAAGGTGTTATTTCTTCTTGCTGTAAATGGCTGATAGATCTTGGCTTTTCTTAGATGATCTCAGGGAAGAACTATAGTCCATCAGCCTGCAACAGTAGAGACAGCTGGAACCAGACCTGAATATCCTCCTCTTGGCTCTTTCCCTTCTCTCAAACCATTTGGTACTCACATCTGACTTTAAATAAATGTATTTCCCATTAGCTCATTCAGCTTAGCTTTGGTCTCTGAATCTTAGGACCCAAAACTATAATTTCCAGCTAGTGGCTCATAGCTTTAACCTATTTTCTACCCTCCACCTCTCAATCTGACCTACTTTCAGTTGTCCTCTTCACTGTCTGCTGTGGCCTTTTCTCAGATCTTCTTCTTGCTTCTAGGAATATCAATTCCTAGCACAAAAGATTCATTCATCCCCAATCTATGACCACTCAGGTTGTAAGTACTCACTTATAACCTGTATTTATAATAAGGTTTTATATAAGACTTTCTCATGTATCAATAAACATGAGAAAGTCTTAGAGTGGACCCTACTGTATACATGCACACACATACATTGACACTTTATCTGAATGGAACACATCTGGCTAGTGACTGACTGAGACACATTTGCCTTTGTAAATCTGGACATGCAGTTCCCATGTTTGTGAATCAACATCTTTTAATATCCTTCTAATAATACTGATCTAATACGTATACTAATACTCAATTCTAGGTGTGTGGTCTGGGACCAATCAATTTCCAAAAGTATTGAGTTTTTATATTTCCATTTGAACTTCATTCAAGTTCAAGTCATCTAGAACCTCTCTGTCTCCTGCCCTGACCTTGAAATAAGACTCCTAACAGATGGTAGTCACCTACTACCTGGTCTTTAACACTGATAGACAGCTTGGGATTCCAGATATTTCTGATTATTCCTCTGCCAATGGTCTTGGTTGCCTTGCTGAATGGCCCAGACTCTGTGTGTTAGACTTTCTACTCCTATTCTTGGAATTTTTAGCAGTGTGACCCTAGACCTGTTGAGGACCTCATTACCAAGAAGTGACTTATCTTGGGCAGCTAGAGGGATATTTATTAATACATGTTTTGAGCCATGTAAGAAAGAGAGAAAAACAAAGAAAACTATATTGGCTATTATTTTCCAACCCTCCCTTCTTTCTCTTCCTTCCTTCCTCCCCTTCCTTTTTCCTTTCTTCTTTCCCTAATTCTCTCCTTTTAGTCAATAAACATAGCATGTTAACTACATAATTTGTAGGAACTTGCAAATCTAATTAGAGAGAATTTCACCCCCACACAACTTTTGTTTGATACACACACCCAAATGAACACACACGCACAGACACACACACACTGAGAAAAATTGTTAAAGGATATACATTAAAGACCAAAATGAATGATACAAACAGAAAAAGTGGTGCTAATAGTTGAAAGAAAGAAAATCAAAATAGCATCTAAATCAATTGAGAAAAAAGTTAATAATATAAGTAATCATATTCATTAGTTATTGACCACCTCTATCTATATCTTCATAAGGCAAAGTATCTATCTAGAGCAATCACTGCTTATGTACTTTTAGCTTACTAAATGATGGCTCCTTCCATACCCAATGATGGATGTGTGTGTGTGTGTGTGTGTGTATGCATGCACAAATGCCTATTGGGATTTCCTTTAAGACCTTTCTAAAACTCACTTGTCTATGAGGTAAGAATAATTCTTATCAGCAAGAAAGCAAAAGCTTAGAGAGGTTAAATGACTTATATAGCTAGTTGGTGGCAGGGCTGAATCTGTCTACTCTGAGGCTGACATTTCCTAACACAATTAAGATTTCCCCAAGGAGGGGTGAGACTTAAGTATGATGTAAAAGGATGTACATGACTTTATAGAAGAAGTTAGTTGCAGGGTAGAAGGCAGAAAAGCCATCGGTTGGAATGTGGAATTGAAACAAAGCATGTATGGTAGGGTCAATGAGAAGCTAGAGAGAAAGGAAAGCAGGTATAAGGAAACAATGATCAATGAGACGTAGAGAGTAAGCCAGAAGCCATATGTGGAAGGTCATGAATGCTGGAAAGAAGAATGTAGGCTTGAACCACAGGCAATAAGGGTCCCAAACAGTGTATGGTGGACAAGTAATCCAATGACCTCAGTTTTAAGAAACTTAATTCACCCAGAAGAGGCAGATGCATTGTGTTGGAGACAGCACACACACACAATTTAGCAATTGATGAATAACATTTATTCCAATGTGATCCCATCTCCACCATTCCAAACATTTAGAAACAAAGCAGATGACCTTAATAACCTGCTGTGCAAAATCCTGCCTCAAATGCATTTGTAGGAAAACCTCTTTTTCTTTCTTTGGTCATTTGTCAGCAAATCAAAGTGTTTCTTACCTCCAATTTTAATCACTAATATATGTAATTCCACTCAAAAGAAAAAGAGAAAGAAAGATGTATCAAAGCAAAATAGTAGTTCCCTTCTGATCTTACATCATTTCTAAGGAATCAGTGTGCTAAGTACTAACATTTCTAAGTACTAACAGAATAAAACATGTTTGGAACATCACCAACAACCCCTGAGAGAAGATGGAGTTTGGCCAGGAGCTGCCAAGATGGTTGAGATGGATTAGCATGTGTTACTTGATGGAGAGAGTACCAGGAGAACTTTCCACTAAGCTCCTGGAAAGCTCCTTTTCTGCTCAGGCTCTTCAAAAGGTCATAGAGTGGGGTTTTCAAGGACAAAGAATAAGTGGGCATGTCCCCACAGAGGCCAGTGCCCTTCTCAGAGGTGTTAATTCCAGTGGTTTCTCCTGGAAAAGAAAATGGAAGAGTCAGGGATGGATAATTCTGCTGACTAATCTATAAAACCAGTGCCCCAGGACGGGCAGAAGTTGAAATCATTTACTTATAATTAGAGGTGCAATGGGCTGTGGGACTTGGAATTTCATGATTCAACATTCTTGGTGAAAATGCTCAATAATAATTAAGAAAACAATCAAAAGCTTGGGCAAGAAATATTTGAATTAATATCAGGTATCTTCTTCTCAAGCAAGACCAGCACGGGTCTCCTGATAAGTCATCATTTTGAAAACTGAAGTTAAACATAATCAAAATCTTCCCTTCAGCACCCCGACCATCACTAGGGCTGGAATTATTTAGGACAAAGGGTTTCCAGGCTTTGAGGGGACATAGAAAAGAAGGTTAGACTTCACAAAACTTCCTGTCAGGGTTGACCTTTAGTGAATATGCCCCCTGGGATTCTAGTCTGGAAAGGAATGTAATGACTTCATCTACAACAATAAGAATTAGGGATCATGTGTTCTCATTGTTCAACACCCACTTATGAGAACTCATGGACACAGGGAGGGGAATAACACACACCGGGGCCTGTTGGGGGCTGGGGGACAAGGGGAGGGATAGCAGGGGGTGGGGATATTGGGAAGGAATAGCATTAGGAGAAATATCTAATGTAGATGATGGGGGAATGGATGCAGCAAACCACCAGTGGCATGTGTATACCTATGTAACAAGCCTGCACATTCCGCATATGTACCCCAGAACTTAAAGTATATATATATAATTATATATATACATTATAAATATCTGAAGGCATTTTCTGATTGCTGTGATGTTTGCTATTCTAGAGAGTTCCATCAGAGTCCTTCAACCTCCAAAGCAAGGGGACATTTGCATCCCTCATCTGATGTCTCCTGCAGGGGATTTACCTCAGTGGAAGGTTCAAATTCACCAGTAAGTATCTTCCCAGCATTCTAAAATCTTTCACTCTAAAGGTCAGATATTAAATAAAATTAAATATTTTGTTCTCTTCTACCCTCTCCAGAGGCCAAGTATTTCACTGAAGACTGCTGGCAACCAGGAGTCAGAGCACATTATCCGTTATTAGCACAGAGTTAGCTGTTGCTTGGGGCTGCAGGAGAAAAGGTGAAAGTCTATTCGATTATGTGTAAAGAAGCACAATCTTGGATATTTCCAAGCCCTCCCATCCTTAGGACACATGGTATTCAGGATGCTGTAAATGCAGTCAATCCATTCCCTAATTCTGGTATCCTATGGAAAAATCTGGGATGTGAGCTTCAAAATAGATGCATCATCAATCTTCCATTAATTCAACATAACTTTTTTTATCATTACTGTATTTTACTGACCTTAAGATACAATTGTTGTGTGTGGTTGTTTGTTTCACATTTAAACACCTCTGAATTCAGATGTGCACGGAATCCAGGCAGCAAATGGATGTACTTTTTATTGCCTATGCACAACCATCAAAATTTTCAGAGTGAGCATTCAGTGGCTTGAAGGAAAATTCCAGAGAAAAAGGTTGAGCCCTCTTGCAAAAAACATTTCTTCTAATGTTCTAACCAATACACTTGTATGCATGTATTCTAATGTATTCTAACCAATTCACTTGAAAGCCTAAAGGACAATATTGTTTGGGAACAAAACCTGGATAATGGAAATTCTGAGTCAAAGAGTAATATAACAAGATTCAGATTGAAGTGTTCAAAATTTTAAGACACCTTAACCAATTTACTGTGTATATTATTTGCCTTTTCATATGTGTACAGTTATGATATATGGCAAAAACCTGTACCTAAACAAGACTAAAAGGATACTTTTAATAAATAAAAATAATTTAGTAAATAAAAGGGTTAGTTTAAAAATAAGAAAAACTGGTTTTAGAATATAGTTTAATCTATTATTCTCCTAAAGAATATAGTGTCTTCACAGGCTTAAGGATAACACAAGTCAATGGTATGAAAAAGACAAAGTGCACATTACACTGAGCTAATTATCTCAAAGACACAAAACTAGTCAATAAAATGGTCTTCCTCTAAATACTTCTACACTTGAGCAAGGATTACTATGACTTGAAGTTTCAGTGAGTCTTCTACCTGTTTTGAAAGCAGCAACCTTCTCTCAAATGAATTTTGGTGCAACGCAATTGGAATAAACTACTAACAAAAATTCGCTCAAAATGCACTGACTCAGAAAAAAAAGGTGGGGGTGCAAAAGAAAAATGCCACATTTATTGAATCTGTGCTAGACTTTTTAGCCTAATCTGTATTAGGCTTTTTGTGTGCATTAGCTCATTCTATCCTAACAAGAAATCTATGAAGCAGATATCAATATCCCTAAATTACAGATTTTAAAAATTGACAAGATGATTTTTCTACTTGCTTCAAGTCACATAACTGGTGAAGTACAAATATGAGATTTGGACACCAAACATTCTGCACCTTGCTATGTATTCTTGATACAGAGTATTGAATTATCCCTTAATCAATCTATGCCAAGAATCATCCCCTATACAAACACACAAACTAAATTGCCAACTCCATAAACTAAGAGCAAGTAATAAAATGTTTATATAAGTCAAAAGAAATATTGAGCCAAGTAATCAGTTATTTCATCAGAGAATGCATTAAAACATAAAATGATTGATGATGATGTAAAAGAAAGTGATCAGTGGACCTCGGGATCTTGACATTGTGTGATACATGAGCCAAACTTGTTATGGAAAGCCCTGAAATTGTTTAACCTGGTGTGAGTGAGGGGTGGGAGGTCATGCTTTTCACATTGGTGACAAATTTTTCCATTTAATAGAGAAAAAAAACCACTTCCATATATGTTGTATTCCATTCCCCAAAATAAGCTCAAGATTCTTGGGGAGGAAAGCACGTTTATAGTCCTGACTTAACCTCAGTGAGAATGCATTATTATTATAAGGTTCAACACTTGAAATAGGCTTTGTATAGAATGGCTCACATTTTAAATACCAGGCACAATTACTGCATCATGAGATGCTAATTGAAACCACACATTGGGGTATAATAGGCAGGAGAAAAATGTTGAACAGACAAATCATTCAATAGGTGATTCTGTTTAAAAAGAAATATTTGTAAAATCCTCTTCTTTATGGCCACCAATGAGGAAACATTAAACTGACAAAAATAAAATGACTAATACACAATCAAGAGAAGTATATAGTGAAGTTTACATGTGCATACTTTATACAGAAGAGAATAAATCATACTTTCCATAAATATTGGCATTAGGGTTGAAACCTAAACTTTATAGTCCCAAGCCATCTCCAACTCAACATACTACCTCTTTAGAACATTGAAGGATCTTCATTTACCTAAAGACTTAGCCAATAATCTGTGTATTAATTTACAATAGAAATAATAAACTCAGTATAATAAAAATCTTAGTTCAGATTGGCATGAACCGAAAGAGGTCAAATCTATGGAAGAGAGAAGTCAAGAAGGATGTAGGTAGATGCACATCATTGTAGTCAGCTGGAAAACAATTCAGTAGGCATAGGAGAAAGATCCATGGCACCAGGACATTGTTCTACAGTTTCAGACCTAAACACACATACCCAGATTCTCTGGGAAAGAGTTATAAAGAACCAGGCAGAGAAGCAGGAGGAGGTTAAGTAGGTCTAGCCTCAGAATCTCAGCGGGAAAGTGGAATGCTGACCAGAAAACATATTTGGAAGCCCAACTGCAGGATTTTGGTCAAAATAAGCCATGTCATAGAAAGGGTCAGAGATGAGCCCACATATTGGCACCTGGGCCAGAGGCAGCAGGACTCACTCGAAACCCTTATGTGCGCTTAGCACAAAAATGAGCACCCTGTTTGTCTCAGCTGCTCCACATGAGAATCCTGTTGTTGGGCTGCTCTGAATTCAGTTATACCAGATACGGTCCCATTTATTTCTGCACCTTCCAGAATTTCCCCTTCCGTATTTTTTTGTCCTCAGTTGATTTCTGTTGTGTTGAAGGAAGGCCAAGCAGTGCAAGAACGCAGTGGGGGATCGCCTACCCCATGCACTTTGAAGGAGAAAACATAACTTTTTACCTTCAACTTCCTACTATTGAATATGCTAGCATCTGAGATTTCCTACCTCTCTGGGTATTGTTACTTTCCAATGATCTTTTTATCTTTTATTTATCTTTTGTTCTTCCTACCTTTCTTCCTATCATATCTATCTCAACTGAATAATGTCTGAGAAAGATGACCTCTTTAGCCAACATATATGATGTTTAGCTTCCAGGGAAATAATTTATCACATGAGGAGAAAAGGAAGACCTGACAGTGGCATTTTTAAAGTAGAAGAGGAGACAGTGTGAAGGCATGATAATGCAGAATGAGGAGATGAGAGACAGGGAGAGGGGGAAGGGAGAAAAGGAGAGAGAGAGGGAGAGGGGGAA
>NW_022436973.1:3406327-3424035 GCF_009761245.1 Sapajus apella | reverse complement strand
AGAGAGAGAGGGAGAGGGGGAAGGGAGAAAAGGAGAGAGAGAGGGAGGGGGAAGGGAGAAAAGGAGAGAGATAGAGAGAGAGAGAGAGAGAGAGAGAGGCTGATATAGTATTTGGGTTATTTGGAGGAGTTGCAAAAATTGTAAAAAAATAGTGCCATGCCTGCCCTTCTGGGCATGACCACCATTTATCAAATGACTATTACATTACCCTGCAGGCACTGTGCCAACTGCTCTATACGTGGCATTTCATGGACAACTCTCAAGTAGGTGAGGGGATTGAGGAGCCAAGAGCCTAACACAAGTTACTCAGCAAGAAGTAGAGGGAAGTTTCTAATCAAGTTCTATAGTTCTGTTCTCTCTGCTCCAAAACGCTTTCTCCTTCCTCTACTTTGGTCTCTCTCCAAAACACCTCAAAGTCTCATTCTGCCTCATGAAATCACAGATGATAGCTCTACAAGGAACTTATATGATCCCTGCAGCCCAATACTCCCATTTTACAGATGGAAGGTCTGGGAAGTAATGTGAGATGCACACTAAGGCCCTCAGCTGGGCAAGGAACTGGGTCTACTCACTTCACTTCCACTTAACAGTCTTCTAGATGCTTCCCGGATCTCAGAGGAAGAGTCAAGACCATAACTGAGGGACACTTGCAACGCCTACCTGTGTTTTTCAGGTCACCCTCCTACTACAGCGTGCACAGATGAAGCCGTCAGCTTTAGGAACACTGCAGTCAAACATTTTCTACGCTTCTTCTTTTTTTTTTTTTTTTAACCATCTTCTTTAATACTATACTCCTTTAGAGAGAAATACCACTTTCTAATACTTTTTAAATATTGTTATTTTTATGAAGTACTAGATAAATGTTGAAAGTATGCAAAACAAACACATAACAACAAAAACAGCCAAAGAAACCATTTGGCTTGCTTCCACTGCTGTGGTCTTCTTGCCTTTAAGCTTGTGTTCTCCCTAACTTGTTAAACTCAAGAGAATTTTCTGTCAACTTTAAAAGTTTTCTGACAAGTATTCTGAATATGTTTACTGGGGAAGAATTTAAATAAAAATCATTGTTCAGATGTCACTCATATCAATCACTCTCTGCAACAGCTGTACAGTAGAAATAATTGCAATCTCATGCCCTGTACTTGAAGGATGTGAGGAAAAAAGAAAAACAAAATGGATTTACTTTAACAAGACTCTGCAAGGGTCCAGCATTTCCAAAGACTATCTTCTGCCCATCCATTTTTCCAGAAATATCAATGACTATTCCTCTAACAATGTTTTCCATTACATAATGCCCACATTTCTCGTAATCATCCCCTCCTTTTATTACCATGAGCATAACCCACGCAATCCCACACTCCACTCATTTTTACCACCTCTATTCATGCACCAGATACCCAACCTGGCAGAAGGATCAGAAGGAAGGTTGGCAAGATAGTAAAATCAACAAAGTGTGGACGTGAACTACATCAATGCCAGTGAGTAATGTGTGGCTGACTTGCTTTGACCATGTGAAATTTACTAGTGCCTATATGGGTAGGTGTTCCCGGTAACATCTACCCACACAGACTTTGCCCACATAAATGTCAGGTCTGCAAGAAAAAAAATCAACAAAGGGTAAAAAGAAAATAACTAAGTGGAAGATGAATTTCATGGGACTCCAACTGTGAGTCTTCGTCCCAGATTGAGAAAGCTGACATTTAACCTTCTAGGAGAATGCACTCAAAATCTTTGTTCATTTTTGGGCACTGTCACCTACTAAGAACTGTAGAACTTACAGATGTAAAAGCTGTCTTCTCTTTCCACTAAGCCATTTTCTTGGTAGGCATTTTGCCAACCTGGGAAAGAAAAGCTAACCTCTTTTCACTGTCATCTCCAGCTCCCCCATGTACCCAGGGGGTTCCGGAACACCAAGAAGCTCAAAACCCTTGTCCTTGTTCAGCTGCACTCTCCCTACTAGTGGAAAAGTGCTCTGTGGTACTTGAGTAGGAATTTGGAAGAGTTAACATTAGACTTTGCATCGGGGACCGTTTTTATATTTTATGACACTGGCTGCAAGGTGATTTCAATAATCTAAACCTATTGCTTCTCTAACAGGAACAAGTACCAGCTAGAGATTTTTCACATACCTGTCTAAATATAGTTTCACAATACGTCTTTTTAAGAATGTAGAAATGGCTCAGAGAACTTACTAAGGCTTATATAAAGTTTTTAATCGTCCACTTTTTGATGTTTACTGTAGACACAAAATTACCCCACTCATACCTCTCTAAGGAAAGGCTTGCTGTCTAGCTGTAGAAAGTGCAGTCAGTGGAGGTGGAGGGTGTCCAGTTGTTTGCTTCTTCAGAGCCTGCCTCAGCTGCAGCAAGCCACCTTGCCCAAGGTCCCTTTTCTTGCCAAGCGAGCTACATGCAGTGACTAAGCAAGGATGAAAAATAAAGGCTTGACCATTTGAATCACAGTGCTATACTCTCATGGCTGGTACTCACTCCAGAGCTCTCTGCTGGATTAGCTGTGGCTTTCTCACTTCTCTATGGTAGTTAGACTTCTCCCTCTGTTTAACCTTTTTTCTTTTGTAAGTGTTGATCTCTAATAAACATTTTGCATCTCACCCTTTATCTTGATGTCTGCTTCTGGATGCAAACTGCTGGTACCAACACAACCATTTTATTCTTTTTCTTTATTCAGATAAAGCCCAGAATCCATAACTCAGCTTGGCCCTAGCAAGGAACATATAAATAGTATGCGGGTGAATTATTATTGCATCCAGCTTCAGCTGGTACTGCTCAGACCTCAGTGTTCTGGATCTCTGGGCACAGGCTTCTACCCGACAGAACACATGTCTGCTTTCACTCCCAGGTTTTTCTCCCAGGTTTTCAGTGACTCCGTGCTACTGAATTCCCAGATTCTAAACTCTGATTTTCTCCTAAATGAGTCCCTAACATCTACTCAATATGATATTTATAATGCTCATTATCTTTTTTCAGGGGTCCCAGAATCAAATGTCTGCTGGGGATTGTCCAATAAAATTAATTATCAAAGCCTTTTAGGTACAAGGCAAGAGACTAACCTGCTTATTTTGCAGCTGAGCATAACACCTCACTACCTCTCCATACACATGGAGTGATGGACATAGCCTTGAGTGATCTAACCTTTGCCCATCTCTCATACATTCCCCCTCCCCTCATTCAATCCTCTGCAGCCACAGTGATCTAACTGCTTCTCAAATAAGCCAAGCACTTTCCAGTTTCAGTGCCTGTGTGTTTGCTGTTCTTTTTTTCTGTACTTACCCTCTGACTATTTTTCATCCAGCAGATATTATCTTAAATATCATCCCTCTGAGAGCATTTTCCAACCACCCTATGTAAAACAGGCCACATACTTCCATACCCTGCTATTTTTTATGACATGTCTATTACTTTCTTTCATCAGACTTCTTCTAATTCATGATTAATGAATGTGTTTGTTTACTTAATTTCTGTCTCCTCCACTAGACTATCAGTTCCAGAAGGGCAGATAGCGTTTTCCTTATGCAACATACATTCCTAGGGCCTAGCACAGTGTCTTGTCCATAATTTTTGAGTCAATGAATTTCTTTCTGCTCAAACTCTCTTCTGTAGGCTTCCCATCAAACTTCATGGTTGCACCACCATGTCCAATTCACTCTCCCAGGGAATGCAATTCCATCTTCTTCAAACTGTTATATTCTGGCCCAGCATGGTGGATCATGCCTGTAATCCCAGCACTTTGGGAGGCCAAGGCAGGTGGATCACGTGAGGTTAGGAGTTCAAGAACAGCCTGGCCTATATGGTGAAACCCTATCTCTGCTAAAAATACAAAAATGAGCTGGTGTGATGGCTTGTGCCTGTAGTCCCAGCTACTCAGGAGGCTGAGGCAGGAGAATCACTGAACCTGGGACGTGGAGGTGAGCTGAGATTGCACCAATGCACTCCACCTGGGCTACAGAGTGAAAAAAAAAAGTTATATTTACCCCATTTTCTCCATCTTTTATGCTACCACCTTAATCCAAACACTCATCATTCCACACTTACACAACTACTACACTCTTCTCATGGGTTTCCCTGGCTCTACTTTCTTCCTCTCTATCCTCTGTACCCTGTCAGAGTGACCTTTCCAATATGCAAATCATTCCCAGTCTTAAAACCCTTCAATGGCTCCCTGTTGCCTGCAGAATAAAGTTCAAACTTCTTAGCATGACATGTGAGATACTCTGAGACCTTACCCTGTCTTCCCCTCTGGTTTGATTTCTCCATCTTCTCCAGCAGCCCCCACTGCATAGCCTCTGAACATTTTCCCCTGCCTCTCATCATCCTGTCCATTCTACCTTCTAAATACCTCCCCTCAATTTATTCACTGACCTGCATCTCTACAGCTACCAATCTCATTCATCCTGGCCCGAGCAACCACACATCCTTCTTTCTAATTGCACACTGCTCTGTCCAATCCATTTTCTAAACAGCAGTGAGTGATCTTTTAATCATGGAAATACTTGCCTCCTCTTCTCCTTGCCTAAAATCTCTCCGTGGATAGAGGTTGAGAGTTCTACAAGATCTAGCCTGTAGGGATTTCTTTAATTTCTCCCCACACCACTCCCTGCATTCAGACCCACTGTCAAGATCTTTCTTATCCCAGAGTCTGTGTTCCTACTTCCCCATCTGCCTAAAATATCTGGGGACACCTTCTCCCTATGGCTTACCCCCTCTTTCATTTCACAGCTCAATATTCTTTCCTAGGCAAGGCCAAGATTCCCTGAATGATGTCTCATAGCTCACTGCATTTTTCTTCAAAGACTTTATCTACCCATAGAAGTATAGTATACGGAGAAAGAGCAAGTTCTCAGAGAGGATACAGTGAATTCTGGATCATGAGTTCGAGGAAAGAATGGTAGGACTGTCACTGCCTGCAGTATTCTAGAGGCTGGTCTTTGGGCTGTGATCACTCTACATTCTGAAGGAGGTACTGCTGGGATTTTAAAACCTTTTTTTTCCATAATTTTCAGGGGTTTGGTATATCAGAAGGAGGCTGTAGCATATGCTCAACTTAAAGTCTGGAAAGAAATCATGGGATTTTTGCTTGTTTATTACTGTTTTTTAATTTTTGATGTAACCTTCATCTTTCTTTTTAACCTGTTAAACAAACGAATTACTCATCAACTCTCCTAACCTTCCTAAACTACATATGCAATTATTCATTCATTCATTCATTCATTTGCTCAGCAAACACTCATTAGATGCTACATTCTTTCCTACTTGTTGGAAAGGGGTCAGACGCATGAAGTAGAGTGTGGTGTTAAGACCCTTTGTGGAAGAAAAAACTACATTTGCATCCTCGGTTTTAGAAAGATCTTGAAGCAAAAGAAGGTCAAAATGAAATTTCCAGTCCAGAGTAACAGATAACCAGTAAGAGTCCCACTTGAAGCGGATGGTTGGACAGGGACCAAAGGTGCAGGTCCCAGGGGCAGAGTTATTCAGCTGGGGAGAGCCTCTTGGAGCTTTTTCAGCCATGCCAGTTAATTAAAAAGTGTCTCCCTTAGGGTTTGGCAGTTTCCTATAGAGAAAAGCAAGAGATCAAGGCCCACCAGATAGTGGCATTTGCTTCCGGGTGAGTATTGTATTCCAAGCCAGATTAAAGTCAATAGCCAAGGATATTGGGACTAGGCCATTGCTAAAGGAAAATATGGGAAAGGATTAGGTAAGGTGTTAGGACCCTTGCAAAGGTCTAGCTATGACAAAGGACTAGTGTACTAGACAGCAACGTGGGGCAGATTCCCTGTGCACTTAACCAGCAGGACTTTAATCTACCAGCAATGACTAAGACTCACCCCATACTGGACTGATTATCATCTATGAATCCTGAGCTCCAAATAGCAAACTGAGACTGTGAATGAGACACTTGGCTTTGAGCCGAATGGGCTCCAGCTGTGGCAAAGTGAGGCTGCGAAGTTGACACTGTCTATATCCTACTGTCCCCTGGCTTTCTCGTCTTCCTGCATAACCCCTGGGGGGAACCATCATCCCTGTGAATCATGGGGCTACTGCCTCCATTTGTTAAGGCCTTCATTCTGTCCTTTTTAAATATCACTATTAATACCCCCTCGTGACACTGTCTTGGTCCTTTACCCTTTTATCCAGATATTATGAAAATCTAGTGTCAAAAATGGAATTCTCTAAAGATCTCGTAAAAGTCAGCTCTGAGGCCCTGTTACAGAGAAGCACCTCCCTGTGACTAGGAGCCACTTCCTGAGTCGTGATTTCTGCATCCCACAGCTTTGCTTTGCAACCCCATGATAGAAAAGCCTAGAGCTCATTCGCCTCCCACCCTCTCACTGCATCCTTCCTGAGCTTGAAACCATTCTTAAAAGAACTGCACTATGTTTTTTTAACCTTCTATATGCTTCACACTTACTCGTTTTGTATTTTTATACATAAAATCCTCCCACTCTCTCTCCATCCCAACCTCACTACCTCCCTCCACGATACACTTTTTTTTACAGACATTTTCAGAACATCAGGGATGTATGTTGCCCTGGGATGCCAACGAATGGTCCCTTTAAGACTCAGTGAGACACTTCGGTGTGTGGCTCAGAGTGTTCTGAAAGAGCAGTTTTAATTCAGCAGTTTTGATGTGGAAGCAAAAATATATACAAGGGTGTTATACTGCTAGGTAATGTGTTGTCGTGCCATGAATTTAATCCATAGCAGTCAGGCACACAAAAGCATTGCATTTATTATTTTTCCTTTCTTTAACCTCTTTTTTTTTAAAAAGAAAAAAAACAACTTTTATTTTAGGTGTAGGGGTACATGTGCAGGTTTTTTACATAGGTAAACTCATGTTACAGGGGTTTGGTGTACTGATTATTTTTCCACCAAGGTACTAAGCGTAGCACCCAATAATTATTTTTTCTGCTCCTCTCCCTGCTCCCACCCTCCAAATTAAATCTGATTCTAATATAGTTTAGAGAAAAATCAGTCTATATTATATTCAGTGATCCTTACATCTCCCCAAAGTCACAAAGTAAAAATAATTATTGTTATTTTAGTTATCTTATTAGTCAGTTAAACATAGTTAACACACAGCACTTACTGTGGTTCAAACACCATCTAAGTGTTTCATCTTTACAAACTTACTTTTCATCTCAACCACCCTAGGAGTTACTATTATTTTTACCCATTTTATAGATGAAGATGTTGAGGCAGAAAGATCTTTAGTCCAAGCTCACAGAGCGCACACGGAAGCTGGCATTTGAACACAGAGGGCTTGTTCTAGAATCTCTGCTCTTAATAACCATGGAAATAACAATCCTAGCATTCAGAGGTCACCTAGCAAAAGGGAGGAGGGCCTTGTCCTTATCCTATGTGTCTGCCATAGTTAACCTTAGTCTCCTGATCCATGAGGTGGATGTTGTGCCTGAATGCTCTTATGGCCTGTGGCCCCTCATGGCTCCTCCCTCTGATCACAGGCTCAGCACAGGGGTTTGGCTCACTTCTCTCAAGATTGTGGGTATCCAGGTTTCCTTGCATCCCATAGAAATCCTCCAGGGCACCATGAGCAGTTAGGGTATGGATCTCCAACTCTCATAAAAACCCCCATTACCAACCTTGCCCTAATTCACATACCGGTCTTTAAACTGAAGATTCAGTTCCTCCCATCCTCAACTCTAAGCACCAGTCTCCAGATTCCTTCTCTTTGAGACAATCCAAAACAATCTCCATATGTAACCTGAAGCACAAACTCTGTTTATTTCCTGGAGAGAGCCTCTTAGAGCCATTTCAGTCGCCAGTGATTTAAAAAGCATCTCCTTTAGGACTTGGCAGGTTCCTTTAGAGAAAAGCGTAAGATCAAGGCCCACTAGACAGTGGTCTACTAGATAGTGTGAATTTGGGGAGTGAAGAGTAATGAGCTCTCTGTTTCCTAGAGTGGGATGGAGAAAATACCTGATTTATTCAGCCATGGTGAATGCACAGTACTTTTCCTTATCTTTAACACTGATACGCTTGGAACAGCATACCCCTGACCCCGTCACTGAGCCCTTCCTCTGCCTCTCACCTTTTTATCCCATGCCCATCTTGTCCTCACTGAGCCTCCAATTACCCCCACTGCCCCCTTCTTCCTCAGCTCTTCCCCAACCCTGACCTGCACCCTGTACATTTGGGAGAACTGCAAACATAGCTCCTGCCTTTAGAAAACTGAAATAAAAGAAAAGGATCAAACAATATTTATTCTGCTTTTTCGATAAAAATTTTTATTTCATGTAACCAAGTAGTTGAGGATAAGAAATATCCCTTTAGAGAAGTGTTATAGATTATAAAAGAAAGCAGGATGAGAAAATATCACCACTTTTGCAAACCCTAATGAACTAATCCATCTAAACAATGATCAGAAATGGCTGCCAAAACCACCAAAAAGAGAAAAGGAGATACGAGCAGGCATTTCCTGCTTCCTGATCAAACCAAAACAAACCAAACAAAACCAAACCAAAACAAACCAAAACAGCACACAAAAAGCCTGAACCTTACAAGGGTCTAAATCTATGCTACTCAATGCAGAAGACCCCAGCCGCATGTGGCTATTGGTCACTTGAAATGTGGTTAATCCTGAGATGTGCTATAAGTGTAAAATCATGCTGGATTTCTAAGATTTCATACAAAAAAAAAACCTCGATGATTATCATGATTGCATGTTAAAATGCTCACACTTTGGATATATTGAGTTAAATACATTCTATCACTTGGAAAATTGCATCTCTAAACCTTATCTCATGCCTCCCTTCTGGCTGATCCTGAAGCCTAAGCCTAATTCTGTTTCAGAAGCATGAGTAAGGACCAAAGTAAGAAATAGTATTACCTAGGATTTGGATAAAACTTGGCAGCAAGGTAAAGTTCAACATCAGGATTGGGTTTGATTTTTTTTTAAGTTAATAATGTATCAGGTTATTACAAAATGTCCATGCTTCAGAATGGGGATAGGCAAATACTATGTGTTCGTAGGCCTTGTGATGGGCGGGAAGAAGTGGAGACAAAAGGAGGAATCGTCAAGAAAAGTCCCCGGCAACATGGAAAGGCCAATAGGAATGGTTTGAACTAACCAGGCATGGTGGCTCACACCTGTAATCCCAGCAATTTGGGAGGCTAAGGCAGGTGGATCACTTGAGGTCTGGAGTTTGAGAACAGCCTGGCTAATATGGTGAAATCCTGTCTCTACTGAAAATACAAAAAAACAATTAGTCTGGTATGGTGGCAGGCACCTGTTATCCCAGCTACTCAGGAGTCTAAGGCAATGCTCGAACCTGGGAGGCAGAGGTTGCAGAGAGCTGAGATCATGCCACTGTACTCCAGCCTGGGTGATAGAGGAAGACTCTGCCTCAGAAAAAAAAAAAAAAAAAAAAAAAAAAAGGAATGATTTAGACTGTTTGGCCTGCACTGGCATCTGGGCATCTGGTCTTACTGGTAGCCCCAACTAACTTTGGCCTTGATTTTATCTTCCTACCTCCACAGCTGTGTTCTGTACCTCTGTCTCATCCTCACCCCTGCAATAGGGAATGTTGCTTGGATATTTGTTCCAAGACAATTGCAAAATTCACAGGGGCCTATAGAGAATTATTGCTTGGTTTGAACATCACATAGCTAAGCTCAGTAGTGGGGTGCAGCTCTCTAGGCTTCGACTTTCAGCAGGGAGAGCGTGATGAGTGTGCTGCAGTGTCACATAGCCTGGCTCTGGATTTCTGCTCCATCCCTTACCAGCTTTTCTCAATCAAGTCCCACATCAGCTTGCCCAGACTTGTGCAGAGGGTAAATGACAATGACACCTACATAGTGCCTCCTGTAGTCCCTGGCTCAGAGGTGGTTTTATGATGATGCTCATGAAACTTAAGCTTCCCGGACCCTCATGGTACAGTGACTCCTTCCTAGTACCCTTGGGAAGAATTTTTAGCAAATTTTATTAATAATATAGTGTCTTTCTCAGAGGGCTTTTAAAATGTGCTTAAGCTCAAGTCCCCCACACACAAAAAATAGATCTGCCACTACTTAGGCTCGTTTGAGTTCTTAATAAATGTATCTGTCGATTCTGTCCTTGCTCATTACTTGCCCTTTTATCTTTCCATATTACTCTTTAGTGCACTTCTGTAGGTTCAAACTATACCTACGATTCCCATATTCTATCTTTCCTAGGTCCTGTTTATGTAAGTGATAGGCAGAATAATGGACTCTCAAAGATATCTATACCTTAATTCCCAGAAACTGAATATGCCACCTTATATGACAAACGAGACACTGTAGATATGATTAAGAATCCCGAGATGGGGTGGATTATTGTGGCTTATTCAGGTGGGCCCAATCTAATCACAAAACCCTAAAAACAGAATTTTCTTGGCTGCCTTTAAAGAGAAATACACTGTTGTTGGCTTCAAAGATTGAGGAAGTGACCACAAGCCAAGGAATGTAGGCAGTCTCAAGTAGCTGGAAAAGCAAGGAAAAAGGTTCTCCCGGAGAGCCCGGAGAAGGAATGTAGCCCTGATAACAACTTTATTTCAGCTCATTAGAACCCAGGCCAGACTTCTGACCTTCAGAACTGTAAGCTAATTTACATGTGTTGTTTTACACCACTACATTCCTGGCAATTTGTTGCAGCAGTGTAAGAGACAAATACAGCATGAAGATCTGTTTTTCTCTTTTCACTTTACTCTTTCTGTTGCTTGTTCATTGATCTGCTTGGTGGTGTCTCATTTTATTATCTTACCTCCTAGTATTTGTCTCTTTTCTCTGTAAGTCATGCATAAAAACAACAAACAGGTCTTTCTTGCCAGCACTACCCCTTTCATGTAATTTGTAAGAGTCCTTCTCTGAAAGGGATTTGCTTAAAGTTCAATTTAATTAGATTTAGCACCCTGATATATTTAAAATCTCTTACTGTGAGGCAGCCCTTGTTTAGGGGAATACACCCTGAAGTCAATGAGAAGCTCAAGGTGTTAGTCTCCAATTTTCCATTTTATACCCGTGTGACCTTTGGCAACTTAACTAACCTCTCTGAGCAGAACTTAACTTTCCTAGAATAAAAGATTTCACAGTATATTTATTTCCATTCCATTTATTGTGTTTTTGAAAGATGTTCATCTACCCAATGCAAGTGGACACTTTACAAGACCCTGAATTGAAAGTCCTGTTTGTGTTTTCCTCCCTTGTTTAGAGCTGGTTTTATGACTCCGTCTTAAATGTGCATGTAAGGCTCGTGAAGATGATAACGGTGAGTGATGGGGGTCTCTGCCTTTTAAGCATGTTTTCCTAGAAACTCCGAGTAAGATCTAATTAAAGTTTGACACCTCGCAGTGGTGGTGACCTGAGGGTTGCATAACTATACCTGTGTCACCAAGTAGTTGCAAAAATTAAACGAGACTCATGGAAATTATAGGGCCTGCACATAGAAGGTGAAATCACAAGTCAGAGAGTAAGCATGTCACACTTTTTTTTTTTCAGCAACTTGAGTGTATTTGAATATTTACAAAATCATCCCTTTGCTTTTGCATTGGCAAACTGCATTATCTGAATCCGCTTGGTGGATACTCTAAATAAGAGTCTATATGCAAAAGCACTTTGGGAAGGTAACAAATGCTAGATGTTACTGTAAATTCACTTTTTTAATTATATATTCGTTTTGTAAATCTTTCATTCCCAGAATAGAGGCACCCTATTAGTAGAGCATGAAATAAAATGATATGACATGCTGAGGAGATAAATGTTTATTTGTGTTGATCAGTTTCTCCCCCCATGATATCTGAAGCTCGCTCCTGAGATGCCAGGGAAGCTTTACGGAAAAGTTGAATCAAACTTGCTTCCCTTTTTTATCTTTCTAAATGAAATGGAGATGAACAACAGTGAAGTGTTTTATTATTTTTTTCATTGACATGTCAGGGACTTGAAGAGTTAATGGTGAGCAGTTGTAAATATTGACATCCAGCAGGCCAGGAATCCAACCCCAGACCTATCTCTTGAAAGAAAATGGAAGCGTTGACTAACAACATTAGAGCTAAACTTTCTTTAATATAAAATGAGAATAATAACCAAAGATCTTCAAATGATGTTGTAAGAGTGAAATGAATAATTTCTGTTAAAAAAGGTAGTGTGGTTTCTGCATAGGGGTGTTCCATGGATATTACTTTCTTCTTTCTTTAAACCTCTCTAGTCAGACTATTCCAACCAATATATTATTTGCCAAGCATTACGTAGACAGGGATGAAGAGACTGCAGTTCCTCCAACCAGGGACAATACAAGCTGAATGTCTAATGAAAGAAAAAAATGAGTAAGCCAACAATTACGGTCTGGTTATATGAACGTTTGATTTGAGATTTCCTTCGTTATATCCACCAGGAGATTGTTTTCTAGGGAGAGGGCTTGGGGATATCAGCAGATGAGAGACCAGGGAATCTGATCCCCCTACAACAAACTGCAGGGTCATCAGAGATACAATCTCTACACAGAGTTTTCTCTGATTTTAGCATCACGATCCTTTTCGCAAATTCAGAATCACCTGGAGAAAAGAAAAGAAGGTATTGCCCTCAAAACTGACACCATTCCCTTAATTAGTTCATCAGATTTTGTTGTACATTTGCTTCTCTGAAGGAGTTGTATTATAAATGCACTTCTCTGGGCCCCAAAGCGAAAGATCAGCTTCGATAGTTCATGATGGTATTCTGGTACCTGTATTTTAAACATCCTCCCCAGGTGGTAGTAAGGCGCAAGAAAGTTCAAAAAGCTCTGTCTTGAGTTCTGCAATATAGATGTTTCAGATTCTTTCATAACCTGCACAGACAGTGAAATAAGTATGTGCCTCCTTCCAGCCATTTGTGAAAAAGCACCTTTGCCTTTGTCGAGCAGCACTTGGAATATCTTTGCTGAGTAGCCCTGTGTTTCTGCTCTTGGCTATGGAGATTACTCAACTGCACTCACAGTTCTCCAGGTTTACACAGTTTCTCCAACTGTGTTGAAGTTTCTGCAAGTACCATGCGATGCTACACGGAGATGTGTAAATTTCCCTGCAAACTCATACAACCAGATATGTGCGGTTCTCATTACATGTGGGTGAGGTTCTCCACCATCTGAATAGGCCCCCAACTGGCCTGTCTCTTCCTCATCTGGACTTTCTCCCACTTGGATTCAGGAAATCATGCAAAGGGTTTCCTTTTATCCTTGCTTTATTGCCTGCACCTGCATTTCCCTGCCTGGTGTGTGCCCCTTGTGAAAACAGCTATAGTTCTCACTAATTTTCTCCAGGAAATGAAAGATAACCCACTGCCTTGCCCTGCCTCAATTGCACACCAATTCACCTCTGAATTTCTCTGAGGATGCTGTTTTCAGATTGGTGTGTGCAAAAGTAGAAAGGGAAGCTCTGAAAGGGAGGGGAACCCCCTCCCCATTGTTCTCTAGCTATTTGGGTTGGTGGCAATGCACAACAAGAGGAAAACGAAAGTCCTGGCTGGGTCTGAGATGCCTCTGTTCACTGGTTTAAGGAGAAAACAGCACTTACCCACCCTGCCACTGAACTGGGAGGGAGAGGGGGTAGTTAAGTCATTGGTCTGGAAAAGGAGTTCACAGGCTATTAACCCGGCAACAGTTGGACAGCACTGCTCCACCCAGCAGCTGAAGTGTCAGAGCTACGTTAAGACCCGCAGTGCTTTCCACCGGCTGAAGTAGATAGTATTCCAACCAGAACAGGGGACAACTCAAGCTTAGAAACAATAACAGCTAAAAACAATGAATTGAAACCAGAATGAATAAGACATCCTCAACAGATTGAGATCGAATGTTGGAGCCTCAATGCCCCTGCCCTGCTGAGGACTCCTGGCTCCTCAATGAAGCAGGCAGAGCTGAGCTTTCTCAGGGGTCTGAGAGTTTGCACAGACAGAAATGAGGACAGAGAGGAAAGCAATCATCACCCTTAGGAGTGACCTACAAATAGCGTGCCAGGCTAAGGACAGGACAGGCTCTTCTGTTTAGCATCTAGAGTCCATAGGAACAGTATAAAGTTTAAATCATGGAAGCATTTGTTTTTATAGACAAAGCCTTTTGCTTTCATCCCAGGATTTCAAAGCCCCTCACAGCCATTAATTAGTTGTAAGCAATTCAGTCCTGTCAACATTTCACACCTAATCAAGGGCTGATAGATGTCACCCCAAGGGATCTAATCAATAATTCCTCCGCACCCTCTCCTTTTCTATACCCTTCTCCCAGGTCATTTATTTTTTTCTAACTTCAAGATCCCCTCCCCCTTCTTTTTTTCGCTTACGGTGTCTGACTCCCTTTCCCTTTTTTTACCCTTCCTTTTCTGTCTCCTCTCCCAAGGTTTCTTTTTTTGCCTTCTTATTTTCTCTAGATGGAATTGGGAGAATTTGCAAACCAAGGGGCTTGAGACCAAGATACAGAAGTCTATGAGTCCCAGGCTTTCACAGGGAAAGCCCCAAATGAAGATGGGTTCCTGGTCATGAATTTCTATTTCTCATGGGACATGCTTATCTGTGATCAATTTGTCTGTGAATCCTACTCCCTGGGCAAACAAACCACTGCCAGTGTACTGGCTTCAGTAAAGCTGTTCAGGGCCCTGATTTCCAAGGAAAGTAAAAAATCCAGCTCTGTGTTTTCAACACGCTCAACCCCTCCTCATGCCCTCAATAAAGACAAAACCCCACTCCATCGGAATAAATCACTTAGAACACGAATGATAAACTTGCTGCACAGGTCTACCACTTTCATCTCCATGCCCATGCAGGCATCCTTGACGGAGCATAGCACTTTCCCCTCCATCCCACCTCCACCTCAGTGCCACCGCTATCTCAGACCCAGAATTCCACTCAAAAGGAAATGTGAAACCTCCTTGCCGATTCTGATGCAGGGCCTGTCCTACCTTGCTACTTACCACATTCACAGGCCATCCTTCTTATTTTGTTTTTAGATTTTAAACTTTATTATTTTTGCTTTTTTACTATACGTAATATATTTAATACAATGTTTAATGTAAAATAATAATACTGTATACTAATATTTTGTTATAAAGCATAATCATAAAACTAATAGCTATTAACTTAATAACCTAAAATAAGAACTAGATTATGACTAATAATTTGCATTTATTGAAAGGTTTATTCTCACCCACACCACTGACTTCCATCCATGAATTAACACCTCTCCTGAATTTTCTGTTTATCAATATGCTGTATATCATACATATATATATACACACATATATATATATCATACCCATGCTTCATATCATACATATATATATGTATATATATATATATAAAATATGTATACACCACAGGTAGGCACATAGGTATACCAGAGGTATCCCATAGGTATGCAAGCATATGTATATGCAATTGTAGCACATATGTACACATGTACCTGTGCATATAATTTTACCACATAAGTATATATTCTCAAACAATATATATTTTAGTTTTGCTTTATTTCTGAACTTTCAGAAGTAATACACATTATCTCGCATATAGCAATGGTGTATATGTTTTCACTGATATAAAGTATTACATTACATAAATGCAACCCAATTTTGTTCCAGGTATTATTCATATTATTAGGCATTTCCAGTCAGATTATGAAAATTTTCAAATGTTTTCATGGTTCAAACATACAAGGTGATTCCTAACATGTATATTTTAGAGTAGAACTGTTACGTTATAGAATTTGTGAATGCTCAAATTTGCCAGATAATGTGAATTCATTTACCAGAATAATTGTATATTTACACTCACTTCAACAATTTTAGGGGATTTCCTATCAGTGCCTTTCTCTCAAATGCTTTATATTTTTATACATTCTCCACCTCACCCCAATCAAGAGGACGTAAAATTGCATCTCCTTGTGGTATTTCCTTGCATTTCCCAGATTAATGATTAGATTGGGCACATTTTTATTGATTTATGGACCATTTATGTTTCTGTGGTCAAATGCCTGTTCATGAGCTTTTTCTTTCCCCCTTCTCTGTCAGAATTGTTGTCTTCTTCTTATTAATTCATGAGTTGAGATTTGTTCATTTGTTTGTTTAACATATCCTGGATTTTAACTTTTTGTTAGATAGCAAATCTTGAAGATTGTGTCTTTTATTTTCACTTTATTTATGATTCCTGTTAATGAAAGTTCCTGATTGCATCACCTTTTTACTAATGTGTATGGTTCTTTTAGAATATAAGTATTAATCTCATGTTATAGATAAAATATCTCCAAGTTGTGACATATTTTCTTATGTCTGTTGATAAATAGAATTTTTTTCTTACTGTTCTATTTTTGTTTAAGAAATTATTTTCTATACAATGGTAAAGTAAAGCAAAGATGTTGTTACTTCTGGAAGGAAGAACATAATAATCGTCAGTGTTGAGCTCTTCAGCCTTGTTTTTCTGCTGCATGGAGAAACCTGAAGGCTTATGTGGAGATGCTAGTGTCAAAAAAAAGTTCAATCTTCCATCAGCCTGTGATCCTGAGTGACATCTATAAAGAATAGAATCCATTCCACTTCCTACCAACTCAGGTTGAACGTATAGTCTGAGTAAGACTTTCTTATTTTATGCCACTAAGAAGTCAGGGTTGTTTCCTAAGCAAAAACCATCCTATCCTGACTGGTATAATAATTGTCTCAGCACACTTATTGAATTACTCTCCTCTCTTTTTCAAGGGTATGGGATAATTCCTTTCTCGCAAATCAACTTTCTATATCTGTGTGGCTCTATTTCTGGAATCTTGTTTTGTTCGTCCAGCCAAATTGTCTGTCCCTGAACAAATATTATACTAGCTTAATTACTAAGGTTTCGTATTTGAAAAAGCAAACCCTCCTATTTTATTCTTCTTCAAGAATTTGCCTTGCTTTGACCCTTTGCTCTTCAAAATAAATCTCATAGCTTGCCAAATTCCATGACAAACCCCATTAGATTTAATGAGAAAATTTATAGATTTACTTTGAGTAAAATTGATATTTCTGATACTGGCTCTTCCAATCTAGAAACATAGTATGATTCTCTATCTTGTTTATGTTTAGTTATTTCAATAAACTCCTATAATTTCCCAGAAGCAGTATACACCTTTGTTGTAGTTATTTCTATATGACATATTTTGAGTTGATTTATAATTTTAATTGTGAATGACAGTTTTAAAAATTACATATTCAAATGGTTTGTTGTTGGTGTATAGAGAAGCAAACAATTTTTATTTTTTATTTTAGATGCAACTAGCTTTTTTCAACTCTCTTATTGGTTCTAATAATTTGTGGATTCTTTTGATTTTCCAAGTAAACAATGATATCATCTGCAGGTGATGCTGGCTTGGTACCTTCCTTTTGAGTTTTTATGTCTTAATTTCTCTTCCTTATCTTACTGCCCTGGCTAGGACCCTGGAGCCATGTTGAATACAAGTGATGACATTGAACTTCTTATTTTTTCCTGGTCCAAAGAAATGATTGTCATACTTAACCATTAAGAAAGTTGCTTCAACTAACAAAAGAAAACTCAAGGCTGAAAGTAGAACAATTCTGTTTTTTGTCTATAATAAAGTAATGAATAAAGGCATTGGACATCTGTGACCTTTAACATCACAAAAAAGCGGGAACAGACATTATGTGACTCCCAGTTTAAATATATATATACACACACACACACACACACACACACACACACACACACACACACACA
>NW_022436973.1:3356577-3406317 GCF_009761245.1 Sapajus apella | reverse complement strand
ACACACACACACACACACACACACACACACACACACACACACACACACACACATATATATATATATATATATATGAACCCCTAGAATCTTTCCCGACATCTTTTTCTATGAACTACATTATTTAACCACTGCTAGATTCTGTTTGCTAAAATCTGCATCCTTGTTTATGAATAAGTTATCTTCTACTGATTTTGGTATAAAGGTAATATCAGCTTTAAAAAATGATCTAGGAAATTCTCCTCTGTTTCTCTCTAAGACGTTGCATAAGATTGGAATTATCTGTCCCTAGAAATATTGGTGAATATCACCTCTAAAATCATCAGTCAGGTATTTTCATCATGAAAAGATTTTTAACTTCAATTACTTTAATAGTCTTATGTTAATAGTTATGGCATAATTAAAGATTTCTTATTTCTTCCTAAGTTAATTGTGTTGTTATATATTCCTAGGAATTTGTCTTTTTTATGTTTTTCAGTGTATTGGCAAGAAGCTACTTACAGTATTTTATTACTTCTCTTTAATTTCTTCTGCATCTATAGCATTCTCTCCTCTACTATTTAATAATAATGTTCATTTGTATTTTCTCTCTCTTTTTCTTTTTCTTTACCAGAAATTTGGAGTCTTATTAACCTTGTCATAGAGCAAATCTTTGTTTTTATTATGCTGTCGGTTCTGTATTTGTTTTTGGTTTCATTTATTTCTTCTGCACATTCGTCTTCTTTCTGCTTCATTTAATTTGACTCTATTGTGTATTTTCTAACTTCTTGAGCTAAACATTCGGTTATTTATGTTAACTCTCATTAAAAAAAATGTAATCCTAGTGAATGTTGCTATATCGCACAATTTTGATACTTAGTATTTTAAAGTAGTTTTACATTTTCAAAATGATTTTCTTATTGATAAACTCATTAATAAGTGTGTGTTTTAAAGTTTATATCTTATCATCTTCTAATGTGATTATATTTTGTCTAGAAAAATTATGTTTGATATCGATTTTTCAAAATGTTTTAGAATTGTCTTATGGTATAGCACATTTTAGTAAATGTTTCCTGTGGGCTTGAGAAGAGTTCTTATTACCTAGTTTTCTGTGAACATTAACACAAGTTTATTGTCCTAATGTTTTAAAATTCTGTATTTTTACTAAGGTTTTTGTTCATTTTACCTATCAAAAATTGAGTTGAAATCTTCCACTACAGTGATTGATTTGACCATTTATTTGTGAAATTTCATCAATTTTGTTGTTTATATTTGGGGCCCTTTTATTATGTGTGCACTAGTTTAGAATTATACTTACTAGTGATTTGAATCATTTCTCATTGTAGTATAAATTTCTCTATTTTTCATAGTATGTTTTGTTTTCAACTCTATTTTGTCTTATATTAATGTAAGTACTCTCGATTTTTTTGGGGGGGTCAGTCTACTTGACTTGAAATAATTATGTGTCCTTAGATTTCAGTGTGTCTCTCGGAAGCAGTACATAATTGAAGTTTTTCTTAAAAGTTCAATTTTAAAATGTCCATTTTTAATAGACATGCTTAATATATTTGGTTTATTAAAATTCTGGTCATATTTGAACTTTTTCTACCAGTTTGATTTCTTGTTGATTCACTTTTTCTATTTTCCTTTGATTTTTCATCTTTTTCATTGTATTGTCTTTTATGTCTTTTGTATTTTACTGTGTTTTTTCTTCTTTCTGTGTTTTATCATCTACTGGTTTAGAATTTATGAACATTATCTCTAGGGTTTTAATGGTTACTCTTGAAATTCTACATTTCAAATATATTTAAATTATATTTAGTTAGGTATATTTAACTATATAAATATTGAAGGTAATCAATATATTAAATTCTGTAACTAATAAAAGAATATTAAAACCCTTACAGTTAAGCCATAGTTCTTTCAGATTAAATGCTACTCTTGACCACTTTTTATGCCTTGTCTTTTTACACCTACAAGTTGAACATTATTTTATAATTATTATATGTAGATAATCATATTTGCATGCATGTATTTTATTGGTTTATACTGACATGCATATTTACAATTTTATTTGTTCAGTATTGCTTCTTACTTCACAGACTATCCTCTGGAATATATATTTTTTTCTAAAGTCATTCTTTTTTTTCCTTTTTTTTTTAAGACAGAGTTTTGCTCTTGTTGCCCAGGCTGGAGTGCAATGGTGCCATCTCAGTTCCTTGCAACCTCTGCCTCCCGGTTTCAAGCAATTCTCCTGCCTCAGCCTCCCAAGTAGCTGGGATTACAGGCATGCACCACCACACCCAACTAACTTTGTATTTTTAGTAGAGGTGGGGTTTCTCCCTGTTGGTCAGGATGGTCTCGAACTCTCGACCTCAGTCTCCTTATTGATAGCCTATCAGTGCTAACCTTCCTCAGCAGTGTTTTAATGTGTGTGCCTGTGTATGTGCTTGTTCTTAAAAGTGGCTTTATTTCATATTCATTAGTGACTGGTGAAAATGCTAACACATGATCAAATTCTAAAGGCAAAAATCAAGGCAGAGCTTGATATTTAAACAAGATAATAGGTACAATAAAAATAATGCAATTTTAAATATGAAGACGGAAGTACGTTTTAAGTTCTTCTTTTGGCCTTGGATAAATTATTCAGTAATATTCATTAATTTATGTGTGAAATAAACATATGGTGTGTATCTGCTAATTGCTTGGCTCTGTCCTAGGTGTTCATGATTAAAAACATAAGGCATGGTTTCTGGCTACAATGAGCTCAGTCTATAAGGAGATTCGGACACATTAATCAGAAAGTTAAAAGATGATTTTGCAATGGGGAAATCTATTTATAGTATCTTAAGGAGACGTCCATGGAAACATCTACCTGGGTCTGGGATCAGGAGGGTTGGTGAGGGTTGGCTTCCTGGAGGTTATGTGAATGGAAGAGAAAAACATATGCCTAGAGAAAGAGCAGAGAGAAGAGAAAGAAAAAAGGAAGAAAAGAGGAAAGGCCCAGTACAAAAGTATGAATGCCATGCATAGTTAATTAATAACGTGAAGGTGGGGCATACATTTGAGGTAGTAAGATGTTTGAGGTTTAAGCATGGGCCAGGTCATGAAGGGTCATAAATGCTTTGCCAAACATTTTGGACTTTATCTCGTAGGTCATGAAAACTCATTAAGGAGATGAAATGGTAATGACAAGGTCGTATTTATGTTTCAGATTCTTGACTCCAGTGGGTGTGAAGAGGCCAGATGGGGGTTGGGAGGGGCAGGGCTGGTGTCCCATCTGGCTCTGAAACAATTTTATACTCAGGCAAGAGCTGATGAAGACTAAGTGAATCAGTGATATTGTTGATGGACAATAAGAGTATAACAAACTCTGCAAGCATTACTCACCACATAAGTGGATAGAAGGACACAAGTGGATAGATAGATAAGTGGATAATAGATATCCTCACCATATAAGTGGTGAGTAAAGGAGATAAGAAGTAAAGAATAATTCAGTGATTTCTAGCTCTGGTATTTAATAGATGGTATAGCCACTACCCCATCAACAAAATTAATTTAAAAGGAGATGCAGTTTTAAACAACAACAACAGCAACAACAACAAAAACCCGTTGAGTTTATTTTAGAATATTTTGGATTTTAGATGCCAATTGCCATCAAAATTGAAGTCATTGAATCTGAAATTCTAATCTTCAATCTTTAGCTTTCTGACACAGGAAGGCATTTATATAAGCCAAACCTAGGGCACAGCTACACCATATAATTCCAAGAGAATATTGGAGCTCTAAATTCTTGGTATAATATACCTCATAACAGACTCTAGAGTAGCAAAAGCCAAGGCTCTCTGAGCTCTGAATCCACAGGGAAAAGAGGGAAGCATCAAGCTGGCCAACACACAAGCAACATTTTTTTTCTCTCATAGTCTGTGTCTCTAAAAATTGAAGTTCATTTGGCTTAAATGGCTTAATTTAAGGTCATTTCCTTTACATACTATGGAGTCCAAGGTGGTACATGCTTTATCAGGTGTCTGTGTAGGCAGGGACTTTACCTGTGACCAGTATAATCAAGCTTCATACTGAGTCCTTACCTATCTGCTTGGGAATTGTGTGTGGCCCACAAAACATGGTACAGGTTTATTTTAAATCCAACCTTGACATTCTATAGACGTGGAATGACTATAAACACTTCTCACCAGAGCAACTCAAGTCATTCTCTCTAAGACATGGAACATACTCTGTAAACCAGTCCTACTCATTCATACACTGGGAACTACCCAAGCCCCTCAGTTATATTGGCTGTATGCTTATCCGAATTTACCTGAAATATTTCTCCATGCAAATGTTCTCCCCATAGAGTTATCCAAGACCAAAAGATACGAGTTCTGTCCTTCCCCTGGAGCTGGAATGTTTAGGGAAGATCTAGGGATAATTCACTCACTGTCACTGAAGCATCACCTCTGAAAATAATCTCTCTGTTTCCAAGGTCACCCATGGAAATATTTTTCTAGAAAAACCAGACATATGACTCTTTCACCTTTTACCTTTTGGAAACCAAAGCAATGCAATAGGAATGGTAGTTTTGATGCCACAATGAAAGTTTTTATCAGACGCATTCAATCAAGGATTTAACCACTTAAATATTGTGCTTTGATAAAAGTTCTACTGAGAATTTGTGATTTTTGGAGTTCTTTTACAGGGTACTTCATAAGCCATTAGATAAAACACTAAATATCCAACTTTTTCTACCAGTAGGTTCTCTTGTACTAATTAAATTAACATTGAAAACTGCTAACATTATTGATTAAGACTCCAAAGCAGTGTATATCAGTAACAATTAGGACAACTTCATTCTGGGCAAAAATCAAATCTGCCTTTCCATTTTCACAGGATATTATCATCTTTTTCTAAGATACCAGGCTGTCCCCTAACAATAAAGGCTTTTGTGAATTGTCTCCATTCTGGCCACTAATTATGGAGTTTGGGGTGGCAGTCATCAGGTTTACGGAGTGGTTAAGATCAAGAAATCTGACTTCAGATTTGGTTAAACATATTCAAATCTCAGCCCTGCCACATACCAGATATGTGATCCTGAGCCAAGTATGACCTTCCATTGGGCTCAGTTTCTTTTTCTGTTGTATGGTGATAAAAATAGTCCCTACCTTAAAGGGCTGTGATGATCCCTAAATGAGAACAGCCTCGTAAAGGAGTTAATTATCATCCTGACACATGAAAAGGGCTGAGTAAATGGCTGTTATTGCCATTATCAACTGTGTTTCTCATTCTCTTGTGCTAATGATTTAAGACACTTCCAATATCTCTTCCAAATACCTTAAAGTTGGAAGGGGACGTTGAGAAGATTACCTTAACTAATCTTTAACTTTACTGAAAAGCAAAAGCGCTGACATTAATAGGATCCAAGAGAGACTCCAGTGGCTGATCATTATACCTGGCTATTTCCCTTTCTGTAAAAATCACATGAAGAACATTGAATAACAAATAACCATGGGTACTTTATGCTCAAAGATTCCCAGAACTACTGTGAAAGGGGGACAAAACATCGAGGTCCATATTTCCAGCCCAGCCACACTGTGGACACTCTTCAACTTCTTTTAGAACTTTTGCTCACAAATACAGAGAGCACCTGCAGGTGATTTGGAGCCATCGTTTTGAGAATTATTTTCATCACATCAATTTTTAAAAATATATGCTTAATCTATTACAATCTTTGTGCCAGACATTGTGCTAAACATATCTGCATTATCACATTCTGTCATCATGTGAAGGAGGTATTACCATTACATCCAGGGAAGTTTAATTATTCCCATTCTGTAGGTGAATAAACTGGACTCAGAGAGTAATTGACTCCTCCAAGGTCAACTAGCTAGTTCATGATCAAGATGGAACTTGAATCCACGTTGTTCTCATTCCAGAACCCACAGCCTTAACCTCCATGGGTGCAGACCCTCTACATTCCTCTGGGCATCCTTGGAAGACAGAACATCCAGGAGCTCCTGAGTGCCATTATTTTTTTGGATGCTCTGATACCCTGGATTTTTGACGGCAATTCAACCACCTTTGAATCAAAATTCCCAGCAGCCACTGCAAAACAGTGTAAATGAACCATCATCCAAATTCCCCAGTCTATCCCTGGCCCTTACTCCTTAGAATTTGACTCAGAAAATAGCCAGTACTACTATGTACCCAGAAGTTTGCAATTTAATGTCTTCTTCTGGCCCTCCCTCATTCCTTCAGAGACCCTCTCTCCCAAGCCCCAATTATCAATCTTCATCTGAAGCCTCATTTCCAATTATCTTTTCACTAGAAGTTTTAAGTGTCGCCTAATCCAGCCTTTTCCAAACTGACCTACCCTCTGTAGTCCCCAAATCTTCCTTTTCCTTCCACTCTGCCCCAAACCCTTTGCAGGGCCCACCTTCCTCAGATCCTCTTACTTGGTACCTGCATTCCACGCTTGCACTGCAGCTCAGCCTCTCCTTCTGTGCCTCCCTGTCTACCCACTTACATGCTCGGGTCCTATAACTAAGCACTCCATCTAATGGATCTTCTTACTTAGCCTCAATATTTGCTTTCCGATACATTGGATTTATACAGTGTTTGCCTGAATTAAAATGAGAAATTTTAGAGCAAACTGAGGCTTCTCAGCTGCTAAGCTCCATCATGTACTTTAAATAAGGAGAAGGGGGAGTGTGTGTGGAGAGGGGCCTGATGCATTCATCTACCTCTGAAGTACCATCTCGACCCAGGCTGCTCACCTTCCAACCCAGCTGGTGCCTACCTGTCCCCACTCACCTCCCCCAGCTAAATTAACAAAGCAGTTACCGCTCATCTGCAGAGCTCCCTCTAATCGACTCCCGGTGAAATAATATTTGCTTTCCATGCCTACTTTGAATCCCACTCACTTTGTTAAAAGATTGCCTCTGGCTGTCTCTGCTGGCCTAATCTAATAGTTTCTAGTTTGTACAAGCAAAGCATTTTCAACCACCTATATAAATAACTTAAGCAGGAGAGGACACTTGCATACCCCCAGCGCAGGGCTATAGGACATGATAGATCTCACAATGACTTCTTGGCCAGTCTCCTGGGGAAACACCACCAGCTGAGTGGGAGCAATTTCTACACTGCAGGAGGCTGACAGGAAAGTCTGTCTGTCTATAGAAAGATAATGGTGAAAAACTATTCCTGTCTGGTTTCTCCAGTGCAGGTAACCATCCTAAGCACCTTGGCCCCCACTATGCCCCTCCACACTGCCTAATCACAGTGTTCACAGTATCTATACCAGTAGTAGATTCCATCCCAAGAAATGACTTTCTTTGCTCATCCATAAGAAGCAACTTATCCATTCAAGTTTTATTATGATATTGCAGCAATTCAAGTCACACCTTCATGCTGTACTCATATTCTAGTTATCTTGCTATTTCTACTACATCTGCTGTTAATTTCCCCTGTTGAAGTCTTGAACCTCTCAGACATCTATGAGAGTTAGGTTCAACTTCTTCTAAACTTCCGTTAATGTTGATGTTTTGACCTCCTCCATGAATTAAGAATGGACATCTAGAATAGTGAATCCTCTCCAGAAGATTTTCACATTACTTTTCCCAGATCTATCAGAGGAATCACTATCTATGGCAGCTATAGCCTTGAAAAATGTATTTCTTAAATAATAAAACTTCAAAGTCAAAGTTACTCCTTGATCCGTGTGCTGTAGAATGAAGGCATGAAAACAATATTAGCCTTGTGCATCTCCATCAAAGCTCTTGGGTGACTAAATACATTGTCAATGACCAGTGAGATTTTAAAAGGAATCTTTCTTTTTTTCTGAACATTAGGTCTCAATAGTGGGCTTAAAATATTCAGTAAACCATGTGCTGTCATCCAGTCTTTGTTTTTCCATTATAGAACACAAGAAGAATAGATTTAACATAATTCTGAAGGCCTCTAGCATTTTCAGAATGGTAATAAGCATTGACTTCAACTTAAAGTCACCAGCTGCATTAGCCTCTAATAGGAGAGTCAGCCTGTCCTTTAAAGCCTTGAAGCAAGGCATTGACTTCTTTCTATTAATGAAAGTCCTAGATGGCACTTTGTTCCAATGTAAGACAATTTTATCTACATGAAAAATCTGCTTTCTAACGCAGACACCTTCATCAATTGTATTTCCTAGACTTTCTGAATCACTTGACGTAGCTTCTATATCAGCTCTTGCTGCTTTGCCTTGCACTTCCATGTCTTGAAGGCAGTTTCTTTCCTTAAACTTCATGAACCAACCCCTGCTAACTTCAGTCTTTTCTTCTGAAGCTTCCTCCCCTCTCATAGTATTTCTAGAATTGAAGAGAGTTAGAACCCTTCTCTGGATTAGGCTTTGGCTTAAGCAAATGTTGTAGCTGGTTTGATCTTCCATCCAGCCTACCACAACTTTCTCCATTTCAGCAATAAGCCTGTTTTGCTTTCTTATCATTTCTGTGTTCATCAGAGTAGCACTTCTAACTTCCTTCAGAAACTTTTTCTTTGCATTCACAACTTGGCTAACCTTTTGGCAAAAAGGCCTAGAATTTAGCCTAATTCGGCTTTGGACAGGCCTTCTGCACTAAGTTAAATCATGTTTAGCTTTTGACTTAAAATGAGAGACTCTTCCTTTCACCTGAATGCTGAGAGGCCATTTAGGGCTGTCACTTGACCTAATTTCAATATTATGGTGTCTCAAGGAATAGGGAGGCCTAGAGAGGGAGAAAAAAAGAGAAAGAGAGAGAGAGAGAGGAGAGAGAGTTATGAGGCAATGATCAGTTAGCGGAGCAGTTAGAATACACACAGCATAGGTCAACTAAGTTCATCTGGGTGGAGTTTTGTGCCCCAAAACAGTTACAATAGTATCATCAAAGATGTATGATCACAGGTCACCACAAAAGATATAATAATAATGAGAAACTTTGAAATATTGCAAGAATTACCAAAATGCAACACAGTGACACAAAATGAGTGTATGCTATGTAAAAATGGCTCTGATGCGTTTTCTCAATGTGATGATGCCACAAAATTTCAGTTTGTAATGTAATAACACATTTTCCAGGGTATGCAACATGCATTACAGGATGAAAGTAGGGGTCACAGGATTCCTATGCTAAAAATGAGAAAGCACTCAGCTTCTGACAAATGGAGAGGGTGTGGGGAGAAGGAGAAGAATGCAGCAGGTGTGGACTGCTCACAGAGTGCTCTGGGCTGTGCTGTACTTTGTATGGTCATTTTGCCTTCAGGAAAACTCAACAAGGTCGGTACTATCATCCAAATAGCAGAGCTGGGTAAAATGAAGGTCACAGGAAATAAGCAACTCCCCCAAAGTCACACATTTGCTAGTATCAGACAGGGGACTTTAAACGTCCACTCTTTCCACTGCATCATGCTATTATACTTTGTCTAGATACATATGAAAGAAAAGATTGCTTATAAGCTCAACAAGTGGCCCTCAATTTGCTGTGGCTGTCATTGTGATCTTTCAGTGGCAAACACAAAGATCTCTTATTCTCTGTGTCTGACTCATATTTCCACGCACCCTCATCCTCATAGGAGCACATGCATCAACTCTCCAACAGGACTTAATAGCAACAATTTGCAACAACTTTTTTTTAATTTCCCTTTTAAAAATCGATAAATGGTCACTGATGCCATTAATAGAGTGAAAGCAGATTTCTCTCTATTATGAGAGTTGATATTTGTAGCATTTATCTCTCTCTCTCTCTCACTCACACACACACACACACACACACACACACACCAGAAACAATAAAAATAAAGACAAACCACTGCGTTTATGAGACCCTAAATACTTGGGTTGAAATACTTGCATCCCAAAGAGAGGGTAATACAGTAAAGAGTTCTAGCTCAGGGGTCAGAAAGTCCTGAGTTCAAATTCCAGTGGTACTTCTTCCCACCTCAAAGGATTATATTGAAGATTAACGTGCCGGGGCATCAACAGCACATAGCCCATGGCAGACAGGAGATGGTGCATTGGGGCTAGCCACAGATGCAGGTAACTGGTCTCCTTTTGTGACACTTCGTTTTCTGGAGGCCCAGATGTCTCTCCCTTTCTATGCACTTCAATTACATTTCTGACCTCAGTTATCCCATCCACACCCTCTGCCTGGTCAGCAGCCAGCCCTGGCCCTGATTTTTCCTGCTCCAGTTTGTGACTCACTAGGTGACTGCAGGAAAATCAGTTCCATTCTCTCTACTTTAATATTTCTCTTTCATATTTCAGGTACAATCTAGAAGTGATTTTTAAATGCCCAAATCTAGCTTCTGATCTTTCTGAAACAACCCCTGATTGAATATGAAAGGCTTTTTTCTTCTTTTTTTCTTTTTTGTTTGTTTGTGTTTTGTTTCTGAGATGGAGTCTCACTCTGTTACCCAGGCTGGAGTGCACTGATGCAATCTTGGCTCACTGCAACCTCCGTCTCCTGGGTTCAAGTGATTCTCTTGCCACAGCCTCCTGAATAGCTGGGATTATAGGCATGCACCACCACACTCAGCTAATTTTTGTATTTTTAATAGAGATGGGGTTTTACCATGTTGCCCAGGCTGATCTCAAACTCCTGGCCTCAAACAATCTGTCCATCTCAGTCTCCCAAAGTGCTGGGATTACAGGAGTGAGCCACCACGCTTGGCCTGAATATGAGAGGCTTTAATTCCAAGGATGAGCAAAGAAACAATTTGGGGAGATTATTTTTGCAGCCTGGTTGTGGGGAAAGGCATGATTTCCAATGAGATTTCAGAAATATTGAGTGTCCAACAAATGTCAGATGACTTTGAAGGGCCAAGTTCCCTCTAATAATAGAGAGCTTTCTAGGCCACACTTGGAGAAGGCTACACAGATGTCAGAATTGGATCAAATAGTAAGATTATTACTGAATGATCAGACACAGGGGGTTACTGGGCAAGAAGATCTAGGTGAGATCAGAAGCCACACACTTTGAGGAACACGCATCACACTGGGGCAGAGAAGTAAACAAGACAACACCAGCCCCAAAGTAGAAAGGAGAAATGCTACAGCATTTACATTTTCTTTCTTGCTTTGATTAGAGTGAGATCTGAGACTCTTCCTCAGCAGTTTCCCTTCTGCTATCCTAAAATCAGGACAGAGTACTCCAGGAAAACTGGATGTCCAGGGAGGGACTCAGTGACTTCCAGACACACGGTGAATGAATCTCCTTCCCTGGCTCATTCCCCAGCAGCAAAGACAGTTCTAAGTTAAAGTTTACATCCCCAATGGGAAGAAAGTCATGAGGTACCTGTCGTCTTCCCACTCAGAATCTACTATTTTATATGCGTGGGAGAAAGAAATGGGAAAATATCACCCCAGTCTTGCTGAGAGGGATGCTGAATTCACTGAGCTTATGAAATGTATCCATATTGAAGAAAATCAACTCCAGAAAACCACCACCAAGTGTTAGCAAGCCCCTAGTCCCCCAGCAGTGCCACCCTAAATTTCTAGCATTTAAGAGAACCCTCTTCTCCTCTATCTTGGTTTCTATGGAAAACAGTACCAACCTGCCAGATGCCTTTGGCAAGGGAAAAGGAAGAAAGAGGTGGACTCCTAGGGATAAACATGTGGAGGCTGGACCTCGGGTGTTGGAAGGGCCACATGCAAATATAATACAAATGAAGTGGACCCCTAAGTGAGAAGGTGCTGTTGAAGACTTGCTACACACGTGTTGGAGTGGTACCCAAACATCTCAGCCTCATTGTCTTTCTATACCTGAACAAGTAATTGGAGACAAGTAACTCCAGCAAGACTGTATCATAGTTCTACTACATGTGGATTAGAAAAAGGAGAGGTTTTCCTTTTCTCAGAAAAAGCAGATCAGTGATTTACTCAAACAATTGTTATCAAGGAACCCTGTTGACCTGTCAGCTGATAGGGTACACTGAAAAGGGAAATCTTTCCATTCTGTGCATGATCCCTTACCTTAATCCTTTCCCCCAAGAATTTGGGTTTTTAAAAATAATTTAGCCTGCCATTTTATGAGACCCTCTTATCACTCTCACTAACCTCTATAAGAGGTTTTTTTTTTTTTTCTGAGTAAATATTTAATAAGCATATCTAAAAGACAAATTTACGTAAAATTAGAGTACACATCTCAGGAACTGTAATGAACAATCTGAAAACTGTCCTAGAATTCAAGATTTTTAGAAACAGGAGAGAAAGAGACCTTGGTGATTCTTTAGTTCAATCAGCTCATTTTACAGATGAGAAGACTGAGGGCAATCAGTGAGACAGCTGGGGCTAGATTCAAGAGAACCCTTGAATCCCTGCTGAGCTTCCGGACCAGAAGCAGCTGCGCTACACGGAGGAGCTACTGCGACACGTGGCCCCCGGGCTGCAGCTGGAGCTTCGGGGGCCGCAGCTGTGGGCACTGGCGCATGGGCAAGTGCAAGGTATACTGGGAGGTAGGCGGCCCCCCGGGCTCCGCCAGCCCCTCCACCCCAGCCTGTCTGCTGCCTCGCAACTTCGACGCCCCATCTTCGACTTCAGAGTCTTCTTTCAAGAGCTGGTGGAATTCCGGGCACGGCGCCGCTGCAGCTCCCCGCGCTGCACCATCTACCTGGGCTTCGGCCAGGACTTGTCAGCTGGGACACCCAAGGAGAAGAGCCTGGTCCTGGTGAAGCTGGAGCCCTGGCTGTGCCGAGTGTACCTGGAGGGCACGCAGCGCGAGGGGGTGTCTTCCCTGGACAGCAGCAGCCTCAGACTCTGCCTGTCCAGAGCCAACAGCCTCTACGATGTCATCGAGGGCTTCCTTATGGAGCTGGAGCAGCCTGCCTAGAGCTGGCCGTGGCCACCCAGTCTAATAAAAGGAGCCCCAGAACAACAACAACAAAAAAGAACCCAGCCCTGGCTCCATGTCCTGAGTCAGGAATTGGGCAAGCTAAGACAAGACAAACACAAGTCTTGCACTAGAGCTCACAGCATAGATGGAGGTGCTGATTCAGTGGGTCACATGGTCCAGTGAGGGCAACTGGAGATTATAAGGTATAAGTAAGGCTATTTGAATTGGGCCATAAAGGAATAACCATTTAGGTACCAGCGGAGGGGAGAGTGGTGGCAGATATCTGGATGGCTCAATAGAGAAGTTGACCCCTGACTTGCGTATTCAATGATGAGTGTTAGCCAGGCAGAAATAGAGGATTAGTATGTCAGATGAAGCAGAAATATCAGGGAATGACAGAACAGACTGGGCACATGATGGGAATCGCCAGAAATCAATCTGCCTAAGGCATGACAGAGATGAAATTAGAGACATTGGTGCAAGCCTGATTACACAGGGCCTTTTAATCCAAGGAGAGAGGGGTGGGTGTGATTCTTGGGATAGTAAAGAGCCATTGACAGTTTTAGTAGCAGAAGAACCTGGTCATGACACTTCATTTGTGATTGGACTGGGACACATCTGGAGGCCAGGAGAACAATTAAGAAGGAGTTGTTGGATTCCAGGATAAAGATGATTTGGGCCAGGACCAAGAGGGTAGCTGTTATGTTGTAGATGAGGAGATGGGTGAAGACGTGTGAGAAAGAAAAGAGGGGGATCCGCGATTGCTTCAGTATGGAGCTGAAGATGAGAGAGAGTTGATGGTGACTTCCAGATTTCTAACTTGGGTGGAAGAGGATGAGGCAAGGAAAGGACATGGGTGCAGGCAAAGAGGAAAAAATAAAATAAAATAAAAAAATCATAATTATAGTGTCAAGTATTCCTTCTACTGCTCCTTCTCTTCCTCAGTCTCTGTCTCCCTCCACACCAGTCTCTTTGCAAGGCTGCAGCCTGTGTGAGAGGCTCTGAATGCTGGTGCTTGTATAACTGATGAGGAGGAGTTAAAGGCAACTTCTGGCTGAGACAGCTCCACCTGTGGCCACAGAGAGTGATGGGATTGCCCAGAAGGGAGAAGATCAGGTGAAAGGGGGAAATTCTGCATGAGGTCTCTCTGACTTTCAGAATCTTCTGGTCCAGAAGTCCTTCTGTCAGGTGGCCTTGGCATGTGATCAGTTAACCAAGAGCACAGAGATCCCAAGACTTCCAGAAATCATAAGAAACATCCAAGAATCAGCTCTAGAGAAGTCTGTGGATTGTGGTGCTAGCGGTCAGATCCAGAAGTTGGCTATGAGAGACAAGAATAGGAAGAGGGAAAATTCCACAACATCAAGTCAAAGTCATAATCCTGAGGACATGAGCACAGCAAGGGATGACACCTTCCTCTGGGATCCCTTGAAGGTTCTAAGTGTCACTGAGCTGGCCACAGTGTCCTTGGGTGGAAAGAACCAATGTGCATAGCACTTTGGAGTAAGCAGTATATATTTTTAAATCTCATTTCAGACTAGCTCAGTGACTTTAAGCAAGTTGCTTTTCCTTTTTTGGACTAATTGTTTTTAAATCTGCAAACTGGTGATGATGATCTCTGTTTCACAGAGCAAAGCGTAGGTGAAATGACAACACAAAGCCTGGTCAAAATGAGGTGATCAGTAATTATTCATTCAATCATTCACTCATTACATATGTTATGAGTTTTCTCCATGCCAGACATTGTGCTTGGTGCTTTGGAACAAAGCAGAGAAATATCTTCACCTAAGTAGAGCTTTATCCTAACATGTGTATATAGGGTAGGACAGAAGAAAAACAACATTCAATAACGCATAATAAGTACATTATTTAGTTTGTCAGAAAATGGTAATTGCTATAAAGTAAAGAAAAAGCCAAGCAAGGTAGGGAAAAGGGCAGCAGGAGTGACCTTGAACAAGCCATTTTATTTGCTTGAAGGTTTTGCTTCATGTGTAAGTCAAACATGACAATTCTGCCTCGCAAGGCTATCATGCAGAATAAGTGAGTGCAAGTTACCTAAATTGTACCTAGACCTTGATAGATGCTCAATAGTAGTAGTTGTGTCATCATCACCATTATCATCATTAGGCTTCAATAATAATTGGGTCGACTCAGGCCTTATTTAAAAAGGGGCATTTGAGCAAAGACTGGAAGATGATGAGGGAGCCATGGGGTGTAGGGTCTGCATCCCAGGCATGGGACCACTCAGTGTCAAGGCCTTAAGACAGGAGCAAGGATTTCAGGAAAGCTGTGCCACCTGACTCCACCAGGGAGATCCGAAGGAACTCAGAAAGTCAACCCCTCTGAAAGAAGCTGAGAAGGGAGAAGAAGCAGTTGGAGGTTGCGTGGCCTCAGGAGGAAAGAACTTTGGAGAACTTGGCTGTTGCCGCAGCAACAAAAATAGAGACAGAAATTTCTCCCAGCTGCTGTGAACTGACCCTGGAACTTAGAGCCAAACTGGTTGTGATAAAGTCAGCTTCATGTTCACATGCCTGGGTTTCTTCATCCTTTGTGTCCATGTGCATCTTTGTTTGTTACCTTTTGTTTGTTACGTTTTGCATTTGTGGGAATAGGACTGCGTCTCTGATGTGTGGGTGTATGGTAAAAGAAAATACTCCTCTTTCTAAAGAGATGTATATGCAATAGAGGAGGTAGAGACAGAGTCACCATGCTTCATTTCATATCCACATGTGACTTTCAACAGTAAAATTACTTACCTTTCAGGGCCTTAGGCTTTATTCCACCATCCTCTCACAGGTGCAATACTTGTCAAATGCCTAAATGCACCACAGCCTCAGGCCTGCCCGAAATTTAAATAGTCATATGAGATGGCATTTATGAAACACTGAGGACACTGAAATCACCCATTCACCCAATTATCCTATTGCTAAGTGTCTACAGTGCCAGACTCCAGGGTTAGTTTCTGGGAATATAAAGACAAGGGGCCATTGAAGGTAGTAGGCTTTGGAGACAGGTTGGATTTTGAGTTTCAGCTAATTTCCCCTTACTGGTTGTTGACAGTGAGCCAGTCACCTTATTTTTCTAAGGGTTTTTGCTTCATCTGTAAATCATACAGCAATATCCACCTCCCATGGGCTACCATGAAGAATAAATGAGTACAAACCATCTGCAAGGTAGCTAAACCCTAATAGACGCTCAAGTATAATACTGAATATTATCCATGGTCATCACTATTTCCATTATTACTGGCCATAGTTTCTGCCATTACATGGCATGCATATTGGCAGAAATTACAATTCCACTGCCTTGGTCTCTGATCCCAGACCTTTCCATAGCTTGTTCTCCAGTTTCATTCAGGTCATTATTCATAAAACCCTCTTTAGAAGAGTTTCCCTGACCACCCACCAGCCTGCTTGTATTTCTTCACTGTACTAATCATTTCCTGTAATTCTGTTATATGTATTGTTTTTGCTTACTTGTTCATTTGTCTCCTTCAGGCAATTAAGCTTCATGGAAGAACAGTTACCTTATCTCTCTATTTTGCTCTAGAATCAGATATGAACTTTATCTTCAGTATCTAGGACAGTATCTGGTATAAGAAGGTGCTCAATGGGCAATGTGTTGAATGAATGAGCCTATGAATGAATTAGCAAACTTGATTCATGTCATTACAGAGCCCCGAAAAAATGCAACTAACTCCGCTGAAACCAAAGTATTCCTGTAGAAGGCTTCACAGAGCAGAGAGCATTTGATCAGGAGGCTGGCAAGGGTTCTCCAGCAAATGGATGAAGGGAAATGAGCACAGCCACTAATAGTGACTGTATCTTTTGAAACAAACCAAGCTCATCAATCGTCCTCCCAGTCTTCCTGGAGAACACTGCTGAACCTCAATACTTGCCCTGGGAGTGTGTGAAAAGAAGAAAAACCCCAAATTTATGACCGTGCATAATCCCCTTCAGTCTTTCAGAAGCATAGGTCCAACCTTCATTTGCATATAAATGGTCATAATTTTTTAATCATAGATAAATGCCATTCTGTTTGCTTGTCCTTGTGCCTTCCTTGATAAAGAAACAAGAGTGACTTATGATTCATGAGGAACAGCAATTAAAACACATATACATACAACACTTCCTTACTTCTTGCATCGCTTATCACTCCTTCTCCCTCCCTGAGTGACAGAAAATGCCATCTTGGTTGAGGGGTAGTGGTTACACAGTGGATTCACATGATTTCTTTCCAAATCCTAGGTTCTTCACTTACTTTCTGTGCAGTTGTGGACAAGTCACTTCATCTCTCTAGACCCCAGCCTCATTATTTATAATGAGTATAACATAAAATCATGAAGGTTTGTTGCACAGGTTAAAAGAACTGATGCACCTAAAATACTAACACAGAGCAAGCTCTCAAAATGAAATATATTATCATTTTATTATTATTATCATATTGGATTGATACATAAATACATAAGATGACTCATTTTAAATCAGCAAGAAACCCCAAGTCTTACTCTCAGTGGAGAAGAGAGAGAAATAAAGACACCATATAAAAATGCTGATACAGATTATACCTCGATGGTGTTCATATTGAGAAATTCTGTATCTCATCTCAGAGAAATCTTAAATTGGAAAATAGTGTGGGTACCACTCAACAGAAGACCTGGACCCTGAACCTTACTAATATCTGACATTAGGAAATAGACCAGCACTAGAAAACTCAGTCATGATCAGACAGAGATCTATTTGATGCTTGTTTTAAAGAGAACTGTGTTGGTTTCTGTTTCAAGCTCTTTACTCTTGTTCTGAGATCATCTGTGGGAGAAAAAGGGCAAAGTGCAAGTGGGGGTGGAAGTGACACGTATTGAGTCCCTCCTGCAGATGTTTTTCTTGCTTTATCTCATCCCATTTTCACACTGCCCTCCGAGACAAGATTTATTATCCAAATTTGCAGATGAGGAATTTGAGGCTTAACAAGGTTAAGCAATTTGCCTGCATCTGCTCAAGGAGAGCCCAGACTTGCAGCCAGGCATCCAGAATACTTTCATTTATAACAGTCATCCTGTTTTTCATGGATACAGAAGATGTGAGATTATTTATTAGCCCCAGTTTATGGACATCTCTTGCCAGAGTTATTTTCCTAAGAATCTAAAATCATTTGTTTGACTGTATATCAGCCTTTTGTGGATGTAAAGCCCATTAGCACCATGAACTCAACATTTCCAAAACTAAATCCAACATCTGCCCATTCCCTCATTTCCAAGATCTCTCTTCCCAGAGACCTGCTCCTTTTACACTTTTTAAACAAATCATTGACTTTCCCTATGTGTCACTCTAGGTTCCTTCCTCAATTCACCGCCCATCATCACGTAAGTTCGTATCTAATATCCCTTTGAAGGTATGTCAAGTCCACTCCGCCAGCCTCAGCTCCAGCTTCATCATTATGTTGATTTATATCTCACTTGAAGCAGGTAGCTGTAGCCGCTTCTCTGGCATCCTTGTCCTGGTATTTATCACCTGGCCCATCCTTTTACTCTGCCAAGCTTATCGTCACAAAAACAAATATAATCATTGTGCCACTCCCCTGCTGCTTCAAAACCTTTGAGGACTCCCTTCTGTCTACATGTTAAAGATCAAACACCTTAGTAGCAAGTCATTGCAATATAACTCAACATTACGCTCTTGTCTCATCTCTTACCAGCCCCTGTGGAAATGTCTAATTATTCCTCTGAAATGCAATGCATTTTTATTTTCTTCTATTTTTCCTATTTTAAGGAAAATCCTACTCTGATATCTTGTCCGTTAACGACTACTTAAGCTCCAAGGCCTACGGTGAATGTCCTGCCAATCTCACCAAACTTCCCCAGACATGCTCAGCTCCCTCCCTTGTCAGTCCTTCATGCATACTGCTATCATTGGCCTTACCCTGTGATCATTTTTACATACACCTGCCTCCCTCAGTATAGTAGGAGCTTCTTAGAGATAGTTTTATTTTTTTCACATTTTTCTTTGTCTCCTTAGTATCTAGGCTGAGAAGTTTCAGACAGTGAGAATTATAATGCAGGTATCATTTTGCATGTTAACACTAAACATATCATAAACATATTCCCACCGAGCTACTCAGTCTTCCTAATTATCCTTTTAATTGCTACATAATATTTCTTCTTGTTTATGTTCTATAATTACCTAAATATTCAATTCAAGTCATTAAATTCAACAAACATTTATAAGTACTTAACATGTGTCAGGTACAATGCTGGATGCTAGAGAGACCAAGAGGAGGAAGACATGACCTCTTCCCCCAAAGATGGTACATTATGGTGATCACGTGATAAAGGCTATAATAGAGATACATCAATGAATGGATTGGGAACACTGGGTAGGGGGAGTTTTATTTTTCCTGAAGAAGTTAAGGAAAGTAAATTCATAGGTGATATTTTCTTTTAGTTATAAAAGTTGAATACAAATCTAAAAGAAATGGTAAGAAAGAAAAGACAGAGAGAGGAAGAGAAAATATAAATTACTAAGACCTCACAATTTTTAAGGAGCAGAGCTAGGATTTCAGTACAAATGGTCTGAATCTAGGACCCCACTGTCACCTCTTATCTGCTGGTAAATTCCTACCCATCCAACAACGCTTTGCTTTAACCAACTCCACACTCTGCCTCAGTTGTCTTATTTTTATTTATTTTGCTACAGAGTCTCACTCTGTTGCCCAGGCTGAAGTGCAGTGGCATGATCTCAGCTCACTGCAACCTCCGTCTCCCAGATTCAAGCAGTTCTCCTGCCTCAGCTGTTCTGCACCACCACACCCAACCAATTTTTCTGTGCTGCTATGCCAAAGTAAATTTTGTATTTTAAGTAGAGACGAGGTTTCACTATGTTGACCAGGCTGGTCTTGAACTCCTGACCTCAGGTGATCCACACACCTCGGCCTCCTGAAATGCTGGGATTACAGGCATAAGCCACAGTGCCCGGCTTCAGTTCTCTTTTTATTCAGCCCTTATGCATTGCACAGAGCTGGGGCATGCTAGAAAATTTTCTCCAACCCACATTTTCCTTAAGTTTGATAACTAGAATTTTGCAAAGTATTTGTTTTTTGAGTTTTACAAAATGAGTTCACCAACATGATGCATTCTCATCTTTTGTTCCTGTTTTCTATAAAAATTGCAATGTTACCAAGGAAACAAGATTCTAGACCAAATTCCTGGTAAATATTAGGTTCTCAGAAGATATTAAATGAAAAAATGATCAACCACTGGCTAAATGTATGAGCTGTGTGGAAAGTAGAGAAGAATTAGTAGAATGTGAAAGAATGTACAATGTACTTAATGTACTTAAGGCATAATGTAGGTTATAATATGACATTTGCAGAAGTAAAATAATAACAACAACAATTATAAACAGATACCCAAATTAATATGTTGGTGCCTTGTCAGAAGCGTTGCTGTTTATGGAGTCAGAAGACCAAAGAGTAAAAGATTATTAAGAGATATGATATCATCCCTACCCTGTGACTCATTATTTAATCTAAGAAACTCATTTTAAAAGGGGAAAAGAGCAGATATTATATGGATCATTCTCTATATTATTAAAATTCTGGAAACAATCTAAAAAGTCCACCAATAGGGAATGGTTAAATAAATTGCAATATATGAACTGGAAGGAGTATTATGAAGTCATTAAAATGGTAATTAGAAAGATTATGTAGCTCCATGGAAAAACATTTACTATGTAATATTAAGGAGATGGGGGAAACTGAACACAAAATTGAAGCTAGGGCATCACCGCAGTTATGTAAAATGTATGCACATGAATTAAGACACCAAGGAAAGAGACATGTATGTGACCAGCTGTTCTATACTGGTGTATTTTTCTTTGAAAAAATATCCTTTAATTTGCTGTGATGTACATTTTCTGGCCTGGCTTATGCTCTCCAGCCTCTAGGGGGAGCTCAAGGCTTCCCCTACTCAAGCCTCTTCTATCCGCCCGGGGAAGATAGAGGAGGTCTCCAAGAGCCTGAGACACAGTGAGGTGCCCAGGGCTGGGAAGACCTGGGGGACTTGAAAGTATTATGAATAGAACCGAATGGAAGCAAACCTTCCTTGGGCCTTTTTCTCCTGCTCCTTTCTGTGTATAGTCCTTGATCCCTCTTTTGGAATCAGTTTTTTCTTGGCGTTTTCCTCTTCAATGCATGTACATATTTCTCTTGCTTCTCTCTTTGTCCGCTACATTAAGAAGGATCTAGATAGTCTTTCATCTGGGAAGCAAGGATTGCCCATAGCCTACTTTTTTAAGAAAAGCAGAAATTATCCTATACATTTATTTGCACAAGCAAAATAATAATAATAAAGACATATATTTCTGGTCCCACAATTTCTATTTTTTTTTTAAAGGACACTACCTAAGTTTCCATCAATTGTATACTGGTTAAATAAGTCAAGGTACATCTTTGTAAGTAAATACGAGGAAGATATTTTAAAAATAAAATATGCATATGTATTAATAAAGTTCTTCAAAATATAGTGTTCAGAAGAAAGGGCAAGATGCAGAATAATCTCTCTCTCTCTCTCTCTCTGTGTGTGTGTGTGTGTGTGTGTGTATTATCCAAATGATCATAATGAGAAACATTGATCTACATATGCTAGAGTGGATAGGTACTTAACAGGTAAGAATGTGTGAGAAAATGTTAAAAATAGTTACCTAAGTAGAATAGAAATTGAGGGAATGACAGAAACTTTTGCTTTTTACTCCATAGTATGTTACATTATTTATTTGCCATGTGTACATATTAGTATTTTTTTAAGTGGGATTGGGATAGGACCTAAGGGTAATGAAGCTGAGATTGGTGAGTTAGAATCAGCAGATTCTTTATCTCTCAAATATATCACAGTGACCTGGGCTAGAATGTGTGTGTGTGTGTGTGGGTGTGTGTGTGTGGGGGGGTGTGTGTGTGTGTGTGTGTGTGTGTGTGTGTGTGTGTATGAGATAAGAAATCAGATAAGGATTTGGGCCCAAAGCTAGAACATACACCTACCACTACTAGCACTATTATTAATACTACTACTACTAATAATAAAGTAACAACAATAAATTTTAAACAGGAAATATATTTAATAATGATAATACATTAACGTAAAGCAAAAGAAACAAGTATTTAAGGTTGAATACTTTAAAATGTATAAAATACTGCTGTTTTTAATTGGGAAAGGATAAATTTCACAAACAAGTCCATTTTAACCAAATCACATTTTGACCATTACAAAGAAAATGGAAAGTCCACTTAAAATAGGACAGGGCTAGTCCCTGCTTGTGGTTTCAGATTGACTTCCTAATGAACTGTGACCCATTACAAATGAGATTGAGCTGGCTTTGTGCTTTGAAATTTTTTTTCTCAAATGTCTGTTCTCCTTAGATTTTTGAGCCCTGTTTTGCTTTTGCTCTCCATGAGGTTTTGAAGTTCATTGATTTTGTTGTTTTAAAATATTGCCTCTGGATAGGGGCACTGGGGAGTGAGGACTGACTATGGAAGCCAAAGGCAGAGGGTTCAGTGCGGAGACATTTACAGTCAAGGCCAGAGTCCTGATGTGGCCTTGCCCTAAAGCTGTGCCCAGCCTAATCTCTTTTCTATGTGTAGCCTCATTGGGCAACCATGGCTTCTCAGGCTTCCTGAGGAAGCAGACACTACAATAAGAACCCAATCCAATTCTTCCAGCAGAGCTCAATCATTAGAAGAAAATGGAATGTAGAAAGCATGTCACATACCAACCAGGGATGCTTTGCTTAGGCAGCCACAGCCAAAGGAGTCACATCTTCACATCAGTTTCTCTCCTACATGTGTGGCCCAGGAATTGCTACTCGATACCACCCCTGAAGAAGAGCGTGGCATGGGACCACAGCTAATCTAGGGCTTTTATTTCTTTATTGCCTACAGATTCCTTCCCTCCCCAGGCCTGAGACAAAGTCTGTAGGGATGGAACACAGATGCAAGGCCAAGTGCTCCCATTTCCTGGTGTACAAAGCTCAGCCTGATGGTTCACATACTGTTGCTACTCAGTGGTTCCCAGGGCTCTCTCTATAGATGCCCTGACAAATGGTTTAGTGCAGAGTGACGGATGGTGATATTCCTCTCTAAGGGGTTAGTGTTTGAATCTCTTCGGTCAAAAACAAAGTTGGTTCTAGCCAGACATCAGAAGTCTTCATCCTTCAACATTTTTTATTTGGAATTTAGATCATTTATTTCCATAAAAACACTATTACAAAAGAACCACAGTATAACCCAGAAAAGCGGTTTGAGTTACCATATTCTATAAATGCATAGCTAGGCATAAACTGTAAGCCTGCAATCTAACAGCCAGCTTCAGAAGGTCTAATAATCAATGTGGTCTAGAACAAAATATTGAATTTTAATGTTACTTCTGCAAAAATGAGGTTGGTAACACTGACCCCCTGAAACCACTGAGGCAATTAAATTTGTGGATATGCATAAAAGTGCTTGGCCTAGTGCTAGGGGATTGTACTCAAACTATACTTCCCTGCTGCTTCCAAAAATTCCTAATATACCAAAATGTTATACATACTTTTAACTCTAGCTGCTTAAGTCACCAACAAAAAGGCAGTGTTAAGAACTACTTTTTGTGCTTGAACCCATTTGCCATTAGTAATGTCTTGCAAGTCCCCAGTCCCAACTGACTTATCACCAAGCTCATCCCAGATGAGAGTTTGCAAATCTCTATTTATAAAATGAATACCTTGCTGCTAACTTATTTTGGAAGGGAACTTCATTTGCCTTCAAATAATATGCCATGAGTAATTGCTATGTTTCCATTTCCATCATTCTGAAAGTCTCTAGCCAAAAGGCAACATGCTAACTTGGCACCTATGTATATACGTTGGGTAGAATACTTGCTCCAAATGATAGTAGTACTGGATCTTGTGGAATTTATTCGATTTTTCTGAGCTTCAATTTTCTTATATGAAGAATAACAGTCATTATATTTACTGCAAAGTTCTGTTGAAAGATTAAATCATATGATGCATATGTATGCCTGGGCCATATGGCAACCATTATTGTTGTTCTTGTTAACTACTACTTCATCAGACTTTGTCTGTTTTCAGCATCATGAAAGATATGACTGAATCCTACTTCTATGTGATCATTCTCCTTTGGCATCCATATTAAAATTAAGAGAATAATAAAATTATGAACATTTTAAGGTAGATCTTTAAAACCAGTGCAATCTCCAACACAGAGCATTGCATGTAGTAGAATTAATGAACATTTGATGACGTGAATAAATAATTGAGTCCATACACCCCTCAGTGTTTTCAACTTTTTTCTAGAACACCATTGACAAGCAATCTTCAGACCTACGTCTGAACACCCCCAGTCTCCAGATACTTACATCTACTTCAATTGCATTTACAGTGGGTTTACCAAATGTGTGACTTGTGAAGCCACCTTCTAACCCTACACCCATGGCAGTTTACATGCATTGATATGTAATGTGGCGCCAAAACAGAGCCACAGAATCCTTAGCTCCAGCTAGATTACCAAAAAAAAGTCAGAGTCCTCTTCCAAACTCTTAATATTAGAGAAGTCTGCCTTTCAGTGAGTCATCATCTATTTCTTTCTACTTCTTTTCTTGTGGCCCTAAAAGCCAGACAGAAATAGTCCGATTGTTCTCCTGCATAAGGTTGCTTCAGAGAACTGCAGGCAGCTCTCAGTGCTTCAAATCCACCCTCAGCAGGAAACACTCTTCTGCAACCACCACACACATGTTCTAGAGATGTGAATAAGAAATAGGCGAGTTCTTCACAATTTCTTCGTGAAGAGGGAAAAGGAGAAGCCTCTTGGTCTCTGAGCTATTATTAAAATAAATATCATTGGCTAAAAGGCCAGAAAAAGTTTCAGGACCACCCAGGAAAATGACACTTTTCCAACTCTACCATATAATCACTAATTGGATATGCTAACACTTTCTGTAGCATTTCGTAAAAAATGTTTCAAGACCAAGTGATAAGATGTCTAAACAAGCTTGTCTTTCGATGCTTGCTCTGGTTAGTTCTGGGGAAATACCTCCAACAAAATAGCAAAAGGTTTTTCTCCCCTCTCGTCCCAGGTTGGTAATTTTCTCTTCCCAACGCCTTCTCTCACTGTGTATGTGTGTATGTGTGTATCTGTGTGTGTGTGTGTGTGTGTGTGTGTGTGTGTGTGTGTGTGTGTGTCCTGTCCCTCAGTGGGAACACAGTCAGTTTTTGCTATACCTCAGAATCATGAAACCTCTTAAAATCACCATAGTTCAGGGCTGAAGTGTCAAATCCAGAGAGTTTCACTTGAATTTGCCTTGGATTGAACACTTCCCCAGAGAGATAAAAATTACAAAGATCATGTTTTCTGGATTTAGTTCGGGTTCAGTCAGAATGTGTTGTAAAAGGTTAAACCTTTTTTTAATAGACATATTACCCATCTTTCAGAAGTCCAAAGACACCCTCTCTTTCTAACTCAAGATTTGTCCTCTTGAGACAGAAATATAAGGTGTCTCTGGACTTCTGAAAGATAGATACCATTGCTATTTGTAGGATCATATTTTCAGAAAGAAGTCATATTTGCTCAAATATGCAAAAACACAATAGGCATTTTAATGCAATTGCTGAAGAAAAAACTAAAAGGTGCCTACATGTTTTTTCTCCATCAAACTATGTGCTCTGCTCTGGAAAACTCAGCTTTCCTGCCTGTAAAAGAGAAACAGTCTATTCCATTTATTGTTCCATCAACCTCATCTTAGCTATCTACAGAGACAGACAGACAATGGTTATACCTTCCACAGCTACTCAAAGCATTTAGCACAGCAAAGGTACTGTATTCATTTCCTGTTTCTGCTCCAACAAATTAGTGCAAACTTTGTGGCTTAAAGCAACACAAATGGATTATTTTACTGTTCTGGAGGACACAAGCCTGAAGTGGATCTCACAGGGCTAACACCATGGTGTCAGCAGTGCTGCGTTCCTTCTAGAGGTTTTAGCAGAGAATCTATTTCATTGCCTATTCCAGCATCTTGACGTCGCCTACATTCGTTGGCTTGAGGCCCCTCGCATCATCTTCAAAGCCAACAGAACAGCATCTCCAGGTACTGCTTGTAACCTCCTTCTTCTACTTATAAGGACCCTTGAGATTATGTTAGACCCACTGTGATAATTCAGGAAAATCTTTCATCTCAAGATTCTTAATCATCTCTGCAATGTCTCTTTGGCAATGTAAGATAATATACTCAGGTATACTTTGGGTACAGGTTTTAGGGACTGAGACATGGGCATCATTGAAGGATAGCATTGCCACAAATGCTAAAATAAGATTATGGGCTGGACCTAGATTTAGAAAATCAGGCAGGTAGATGAAGTAGCAAGCCCTTGGCACTGGTAGAGAACTTGCCTTTTGCCTCGTTTATTATTTTTTCATCATAGAATCCAAGTGAAGTAAGGAGAGGAGTCCCATTTCTAAGATATGGAAACTGAAACTGAGAGCATTTGCGTGGTATTTCCGAGACTCACAGTTATTCCAAGGAGATCAAAATCTAAGCTCTTTCCATACCACCATGCCTCTGGCTACACCACAAATATTACATGGCAGATGTGTTTAGCAAGGTTTTATGATGCAGTGCCAGGACTGTGCACAAATATTAACTTACAGTTGGTGATTTCTCACAGCTAAAGGTTATTCCTCAAAGGTGAAACTTACTTTGTGAAATAGCTTTTCTCTTTAGTGGGAAGTAAGCGAAAACATTCCTGTATTTTTGGCTGAGCCAAAAGAAATGCTGTTTTCAAAGAGTAAGTAGTTTTCACCTGTGCACACTATATTACATTTCAGTACTTTAGAGGTGGTTTTTAAGGAATATCCAAAAAAATCAAAAGGTAAAACGTTTTCTATATGGAAAATTATTTTAAATCTTTTACATAAGAGGTTAGTCAGGGGTGAGAGAAGCAATGTAGAATTAAATAACTGGTATCTTATTCCCTGTGCCTTGCATTTCTGAGCCAAATTGTATTGAGTTTTAAAAGAAAGAGTCTTGGCATTTCCACAAAATTTGGAAGAAGGGAAAAACATCTCATAGAAATGCTGCTAGAGTAAATCATACTTAGAGACTTCTGGCCAGAGAAAGCAGCCCCCTCTGTCCACCCCAAATTAGGCTAAGAGGTTTTCTTTGAAATAAAATGGACCTTTGAAATTCTGAATTATTAGAGTAACTCAAACTACATATTTAGAATTCTGAGTAAGGTCAACAATGATTTCAGGCTTTTTTTTTTTTTTTTTCATTTTTCTATTATACAGTATGGTCTTCTGCAAGATTCTGGGAAGAGGCGTGGTAGACAAGATTTTATAAAGAGTTATTTTGCTTTAAAAGCTTTACATTTTATTTCAATGTCAAATTAAAATTTGAGCATCTGAGAAAAGCATCTCACTTCTGAAAGTTATTGACGATTTTACAAATAAGTCAATACTTCACTGATTTCAATAATAAGGCTGAAAGCTTAATTACCACCTGGCCCATTAGTTCACAACATTCAGCTTATTCAAAGGACAAATACAAATCTCATTAATAAAGAAGAATGTATATTTTAGGTGAACTATTTTAGGTTAGAATAAGCTTATGGAAGCATTAGAAAGATTAAACCTGAGGGGCTTATGATCGCAATCTACAATGGGAAGGATGAGAGAGAATTTAACATTTAAAAGTATCTTCTAATTTCTCTGATTATTTCTGTGATCCTTACAATAATGCTTTGAGGTAGATAAAAATAACCCTTTACCTGAAGAAGGTGAGGCTAAGAAACAGTGACTTTTCCAAAGACACTTTTATAAGGAGATGGGTCAACTTTGACCTCAGGTCTTTCAGACACAAGAGATATTCTTCACTGCCCCCAACACAAATGTATTGACTCTACTCTCATCAGAGATGTGAGGTTAAAATACATGAAAGTACAAAAGGCTTTTTACCAGTTTCTTTACTTGTTACACTGGAATATTCCATTTGGATCAGATAGTTTCCAGGATGGACATGAAGATGATTTGAAAATTCAATGAGCCACAGGTCCCCTATGCAAGGGTTCAGCACTTAGCTGGTAATGAAAATGCTGTCACTCTCCAATCTTGTGTGGCTTTCCCACATGTACCCATGGTTTCTCCAACTCTCTCAGATGCTCCATGTCTAGCATTTGAACTAATGTATTCAAATTGGTTGTCTATATGTAATGTTCAATTTAGTTCATGTCGAGAACATCAACTAAGAGATTATTTCTGTCTGGTGCTGGGTCCACCTTTGTGCATGCTGATGGAAACAAGGAAGGTCCTTCTGTAGAGAGAAAGTAGAGCCCAGAATCAGAAACCAGGAACACACATTCCTACACTCCTTATCCTTAGAGATCAATGGTATCTCTTATCATATACATTTAAAACTATAAAGCATTCATATTAGGTTATGAGTAAACTATATATTTTTAAATTAATTACACTTTTATAGCCTCTTTAAGCCATATTATACATATACATAGTGTATTAATCTGTTTGGGCTGCCATAACAGAATACCAGACTAAGTGGCTTAAACAATAACATTTTTTTTTTACAGTTTTGGAGGATGGAAATCCAAGATCAAGGTAGCCTCAAGGTTGGCTTCTGGTGAGGCTGCTGTTTCTGGCTTGTCAACAACCATTTCCTCTCTGTGTTCCCACATGGCCTGTCCTCTGTGCACGTGAGGAAAGAGAGAGAATCTCTTGTATTTCTTCCCCTTCTTATAAAGCTACCAGTTCTATTGGATTAAGACTCCATCTTTATAAGTTAATTTAACCTTCATTACTTCCTAAAGACCCTATCTTCAGTCACATTGAGGGTTAGGACTTCAACATATAAATTGATACATTTTTAGTCAGGGGGCACAATTCGACCCATGATTGATTGATTGATTGATAGATAGATAGGTAGATAGATAGATAGATAGATAGATAGATAGATAGGTAGATAGACTAATCCTTATTTGGCTAGCTAGCATGGATGTCCTCCTACAAAATTTGCTCCATGACATTAACTCTGTTGCCTGGACATTTTACTTTAAAGTGTCTATGAGATGTGACTAATAACCCCTATTTCTTGGAGTTGTTATGCAGACAAATAAATGTATTTAAATTACTTTTTTCTTGATGGTTACTTCTAATAATTATGATTCAAATAAAATATCACTTCTTCCAGGAAGTTTCTCTTGGTTCTTGCCCCTGCCAAACTGGATAAAGCACCTTTTCTTTTCTTTTTTACTTTTTTTGAGACAGAGTCTTGCTCTGTTGCCCAGGCCGGAGTGCAGTGGTGCAGTGGTGCTATCTCAGCTCACTTCAACACCCACCTCCCCGGTTCAAGCAATTCTCTTGCCTCAGCCTCCCCAGCAGCTGGGATTACAGCTGCGTGCTATCATGCCCAGCACCAAAGCGCCTTTTCTGTGCACCCCTCCTCAATACTTACACTGCATCATTCATCAATTACATCATTAGACTATAAGCTCTTTGAAAGCAAGAGTAGTATGTAATTAATCTCTAGATCTTCAGCAACCATTACAGTGTCTAGCACATAGTCCATGTCGAATGAATAAATGCATAATACCTAGTACAGTACCTAGAACGTAATGTTAATGCCATTTTATGTTCAGAAAGCATTAAAATTTCCCTGAGCATTAACTAAAATTATTTTAGTTACTTCAAGGTATAGAAGGTTTAAAAATGATTAAAACAGTGGTGTGAAGAATCTTATGCTTCACTTTTATAGTGACTTGTTAGTTTTCAAATTCACAGCTTGGATAGTAAAAGAAATGAAAGAGTTTCCGTTCCAGTACTTTCCAGGCTTTACCACAACATTGCCTAATGCAGAATTTATTTCAGACAATTTTTTTTGAGAGTTTTCTTGGCCAAAAAAAAAAAAAAAAAAAAAGTAAAGGATATTTTTTTTCTATTGTCACTGCTTACTAGTCTTGAGGAAACATTAAACATTATTTTTGGAAATTTAAATGGGAGATTTTGGCCCACAAAGGTAATGTCCACTGTCCAGCAAGACTGGCTCCAGGAGGTGAGGCCAATGGCTGTGTTCAAATCAGCAATCCAAGCCCAGGAATATTCTCAGCAAAGGGGCAGCTCTGGGCATACTGTCTTAACAATCTGTGTCTTTTCATGGAAAAATCCCCTTTGGATCTCATGATATATTTATTGACTTTTTCTTTCCTGTGGAGGGATTCCAAATCTTCCAAAGGAATCTGATGGCCTCAAAAGATATATTCCTACCTTATTTTCCAGAGAGTTTCATAGACTCACTCTTAATACATATATCCCAGGTAGACAGGTTCTGGATTTAGTTAGGTTCGCATTTTTCCCAGTTGCAAATCTAGGTTCCCATATTCAGAAAAGTTTGTGTCATTTAGCAATGAGAAAATACACCTGCTAGGTTTACTGTGGAATTCTACAGCCTTAAAGGGCAGAAGGCAGAGGTCCCCAATCTAGGTTTCAAATTGGCATCATCTAGAGAGATGTGAAAAATATTGATACCACTCCAGAGATTCCTGTTTAATTAGTCTAGCAGCCTGGGTATCAAGACTTTAAACAGCTTTCCAGGTGTTTCTAATCTGCAGCCTAACCTAATAACCTCTGCTCTGAGGTCTCGAACTTTTGTTTTTCATCCCTGGATAAACATTGGAATCTGGGAATATCCCAATTCTCATCCCTTCCATCTAAGTCAGTGATTCTCTTACTTCATGTCAGAATCATCTAGAGGGATTCTTAAATACAGATTGCTGGCCCCAACCCCAGAGTTTGTAATTTGATATATCTGGGGTAGGGCCCAGGAATTTGCATTTTTTAACAAGTTCATTTATGGATCTGTGGTTATAGGTCCTAGGACCCACTTTCAGAACCACTGACAAAGATATTATGATGTATTTGGTTCAAGGAACTTTGTCTTTCTAGACTGAAAAATATCCGAAATTTACAGCTAAGTGCTATTACCAATTACTCAATCCTAGCATTGCAATGAAGATTTGCCATGACTCCAGTTTGAGTAGTTTCTTAAATCCCTCCCTCAGGGCTACCCAGGCTAGTGTCATGTAGTGGACAGAACACAGGACAATCTTGCTTTCCACTCCTGTCTATGCCCTTTAGTAGCACATAACTGTGAGTACATTGTTGGCCTTGGGTGATCAGTTTGTCCTCGTTTATGTAGACCTTTACTGGGTTAAGCACTAAAAGTCTTATATCCTGGGAAAACCCTCAGTTTAGGGAGAACCTAAATGGTTACTCATTCTATGCTGTTTCCATTGTTGTTTAACCCGTGGTAAGAAAAACCAAGTTGACTTTGAAGAGTCCCTTCAAGCCTTTGAGGCAGTACATGTAAACCACCTTGTGTAGAGCAGTTGCTTCATAAGAAATGATCATGATTATGCCTAGGTCATACTTTAAGATGGATTGTGTAGGGAAGGGAATGACATGTTTAACACCAGTATACATTTGTCGTGAAGATAGTGCAAGACCTTTAGTTTGGCTAATGCTTTTAGAGCAGTGGATCTCAACTTTGGCTCCACATTTAGATCACCTGGGAAGATTTCAGACAACCTCCTCCAAATACCCACAACACAGCCCAGATGATTAAATCAGAATATTTGGTGTTGTAACTCAGACATGAGTATTTTTATGAGCTCCTTAGGTGATTTCAACTTGCAGCCAAAGTTGAGACCTTCTCAAGGTGTGGTCCCTGACTGGCAGCATCAACAGGACCCGGGAACTTGCTAGACATGCACATTTTCAACACTCTTCCCCTCCCTACCAGAATAATTGGGATCTTCTCAGCTGAGCTGAGACCCAGAAATCAGTATTTATCAAGTTCTCCTTTGCACACAAGAAATCACACTAACACTGAAATGACACTTTCTGTTGATTTACTAATGGGCTATTTACTATTGGCCAATAAAAAATAAATATTTGTTTATTGCCAATAATAAATAAATATAATTATTTATTAATTATATTAATAAATATTTTTAGTTAGAAAATATATAATTTATTATTGGCCAATAGTAAATAAATATTTAATAACAGATAAATATAAGCCCATTAGTAGAGCAACAGAAAGTGTCATTTCAGTGTTACTCAAGTATAACTTTCCAGCAGTACCAGATAAACCCTTTTTATAGAATTATTTTAGTACATTTCTATTTGATTCTATTTTCAAAGATTCTACTTAGAATTCTTGTGTCAATATTTAAAAATTGTTTTGACTTCTAGTTTTGATTTTCTAAAATCTTTCCCACATCTTAATGTCTATGATATCCTAAGTCGATAAATTAATTGGAAAGCTTTCCTTCTTATTTTATGTTTTGAACCAGTTTGTATAAATTAAAATTACCTGTTCCTCAAAAATTTAGAATTCATTGGTGAAAACATACTTGGCCCTGTCACCATTGTTGGAATTAGATTTCTTTTCACAGTTTTTGGTACTTAAACATTATTTCTAATGTTATTTTTGGCTATTTATATTACCTAGGAAACCATCCACCTTAAAATCTATTTTTCAAACTGTTGGCTTGGGAAATAATACAATGTTTTCTTAAATGCTTTTTAAAAAATTCTTTCAATATGTGTCTATGTCTTTTTGCAAACTCTAGAACTGAATATTTAGCACATGAAATTAAGTTACATGCTAAATTTATTAGTTAATATTTAAGCACTTGAGTATATGAATTTTCCTAGGAGAATAACTATGGCTGATGTCCATAATTTTTTATGTTATATCATTATGAATTTTTGCTTGTTAGAAGGTGCTGTGATAGATAAGCAAGTTCTAAAGGTTCTTTGAGCAATGGAAAATAAGACATTTCTTTGTTTTCACTGCACAGGAGATTTACAGGTGAAAATACTTCATGCTTATAAGTGAATATGTATATCAACCTACAAGAAATCCTCTCTCCTTGTCTAGGTTCTAATTTTTAATGTATTTTATTAGTATAAAGATGATTAGCAAAATTTCTAAACTACCATAAAAACAAAAGAATCCTCTTTTTTCAATTAAAAATTTAAAACCTTTGTTATTTATGTTGCAGAAACATTTGCTTTTTAAATTTTACTTTGCATATGTCTGACATGTTGAAATCAAACATCTTGTTATTTACTATTTTAGATAATTATTTTTTCTTTTTTCAAAATTTATACATGCTATTTGTAGAAAATTTTACAAATTATATTAGTCTGTTTTAATGCTGCTAATAAAGGCATGCCCAAACTGGATAATTTATAAAGAAAAAGAGGTTTAATGAATTCCCAGTTCCATATGCCTAGCGAGGCCTCACAATCACAGCAGAAGGCAAAACGGAGGCAAAATCACATCTTACATGGCAGCAGGCAAGAGAGCACGTGCAGGGGATCTGCCATTTATAAAACCATAAGATCTTGTGAGATTTACTCATTATCAAAAAACAGCACGGGAAAGACTCACTCCCATGATTCAACTACTTCCCATGGGATCCCTCCCATGACACGTGGGAATTATGGGAGTTACAATTCAAGATAAAATTTGGGTGAGGACATAGTGAAACCATATCACAAGTATTTTTTTTTTTTTTATAAACACTATGGTCCCCACTGATTGATACCACTACTATTTCGTATAAATTCTACTTATACTTTTATAATGTAGTTATCTCTATTTGACTGACCAATGACTCAAGAAAAATTCAGAATATTAAGTAAATTTCTTATCACGTATTTTTAATGACTTCAGTGCATTTCATATTATGGATGTCAACATTTTAGCCCTGGACATATCATATATATTGTTTTAAATCTTTAATATTTTAAATAATGCTGCAATTAATGTTCTTAAATGTTCATGTCTGTGTACACACATAATTGTACACAGAAAAAAGTGTCTAAAATGGACAATCACTGGGTTAATGAATATAAAATATATTGATAAATTACTGAAATATCTTTATTTTTAGCTATGTTTCTTTTAAATAGCAAAGAGATGCAGTTTTACAATGCCGCAGGCTGAAAAAACAGTAATTTGCTTCATATATATTTTTCCAAAGTACTTTTTCCTTTTGTTGTTATTGGTTTCTGACTTTGTTTTTGTTTTAGTGTTTGCCCATTTTGCATTTTGTTTCCTTTCCTTTGTGATTCCAAATTGTGTGTTAATCAGACCCTAGACCCTTTTATTCCCTCATAATTCAGAAGATATTTTATTTCAAGTATTTATTCATTTAAACTGCAGCACTTTGCCAGCTCCTAGTCCATACAAGGGGCAAGAAGGCTGCTCCCCTAGTTCTCAATCTGACCATGAACGTCTTGCATCACAATCAATTTGAACTTATTATTAAAAATTCAGGTTCCTAAGCCCAACCATCAAACAAAATGAATCAGACACCTGGGGAATGTGGCCCAAGAATCTGCATTTTTATAAGCACCCCAAATCAATCTTGGACACAGGGAAATTTTAGAATCTCTAATTTATTTATTTATTTTTTTCTGGCAGAACAGACAAAGATCACACCAAGGAATTACAGATAAATCCCACTGTAATAGTAAGCAGCCTTTTCAGTGGTTCTATTGTGCTCCGATTACTTATCTGAATTAAAATTAGACAGATATTTGGGGGATGGCTAAATGGAAACTCTGAGCACTGTTTCTTTAGCGGCTTTTAAGGATATTCTGTGTCTTCTTAATGAACCTCTGTGAATGACCTCAGTGCTGAGGAGAATTAGGCTGTTTCAAACCAACCACTTTCCTTACTTTTCCCAAAGACTAAGTAACTATTAGAGCAGACATTAAACCATAACCACCACTAGCCATACCCGATGACTCAACTCAGGTTATAATTAAGGGAAGGAAATGCCAGTGGGAGACTGGTGGGGCTCAGAGGAAGGCAGTTTGCTGGAAGAAGGAATGTTCCGGGTTTTCCTACAGAGGACAGCTGGCCCTCCTCAGTGGTCAGCACTGGTCAGCGTCCACAGCCACTGCTGACATCCCTAAGCCACCTGGGCCCTTAAGTGTCCAGAAACACCTGAGTCTTAGAAGGACAAATAGAAAGAGACCCAGGTATTGAAGAATATTTTTAAGCTGGATGATCAAGAATTGTCCTGTAGGTAGCATCAAAAGGGGAGAAGGGATAGACCCAGGATTTCTAGTGTTTGAGGAGATTCAGGAGGTATGATTGGTTTTTGAAGATAGGGGTAGCCCGAAGTTAAGAAGCCCCCAGGTATAACAGGAACAATTATGAAGCCAAAAAATAGAAAATGTCTAATTTCTAAGACATTTCATGTTAAATAATAATAACATAAAGTTAACTCATCAGAGATGGGAAAATTGGGAGTTGGGGTGCGGGGGTGGTGCAAAAGAAAAGTCCTAGAAAGTCCTCAGCAAAGTGAAAGGTTTCCTTCATCTAACCTCTGCTCATTTCTCCAGCTTTAACTCCCTATAGACTCTCTTCCTAGAGGCTCTTTCTTTAGAAGTTTTCTTGCTATAGGCTCTCTCCCTAGAAGGTCTCTATAAAATCTCCCCCATAGGGTCACTCCCTATAGACTGTCTTCCGATAGGCTCTCTAGTCATGGGTTCTCTCATTATAGAATCTCTCCCTATAGACTCTCTTCCTAGAAGATCTCTCTCTATAAAGCCTCCACCTATAGAGTCTCTCCCGATAGACTGTCTCCCTATAAGCTCTCTCCCTAGAAACTCTCTCACTAAAGATTTTCTCCCTAGAGCCTCTCTCCCTCGAAAGTTTCTTTCTGTAGGGTCTCTCCCCATAGTGTCTCTGCCATAACTATGCTTTCTTAAAGTCCCTGACAACACCTGCTCCCTCTAGCATTAAACTGTTTGTTGTACTATTCCTTCAACCTAAGCTATTTTGGGTTTGCTTACCATTGTCTCTACCCTGTTTCAAAGACCAGTGTGTGGAATGCACATGAATGGACACCTCCAACTAGTTTGGTGAATGTCACACTAATTAGCAAAACAGGACACAATGTCTCATCATTCCATGTATGTTTTTGAGACCCAACAAGGATTTTAGTTCATATCAAGGTATAAAATCCAGTTTTTAGTTTAATCAGAGAGGATTCCCTATCCTCAAATACTATTCTAGGTTTGAAATAATTCCCCATCACTCTCAGGGAAATGCAGTGGAAACAATTCCCAATACGAGCCACCTTGGATGCTGTCATGAGGAAAGAGGCCTGTGCCTTTTAAGGGAGGAGCCAGGATGGACTGGGGACAGTGAACGCACAGTCGTCTGCCTGGAGTTGGGGCCAAAGCACAGGACCTTCCTTTGTAAATGTGTCTTTATGAATTTGTGTCAACTGTTCCCTGACCCAGAATCACCCAGTTAAACAAACCGGGGATTATCAAAAACCTTACACAAAGCCAAACCTGCCAGGCCCTTTGTAATCCATGAGACAGTCTCTACCTGTTTATGCTCATTTTGGCTCTGATCAAATGGTAGTGAAAAACTCTCCCTTCCCAGACTCTCAGGATGCAGGGATTAGCTCAGTTTTCCCTTCAAAATGACACTTTCCAAACCATATGAGCAAAGTTTCCTTTTCAGCGGCCCATTGAATTGCAAAAGAAACCAACCAATGGTCCATGTCACTCATAAGCTATTCTAACCTCAAAAACTTGCCCCAGAAATCATGGCTGGACAAATTTGAAATACCCAAAACTGGATTAAGCCTGTAAGCTTCAATTGACTTCAATTCAAGCCCAGCTCCTTAGTTTTATCATGGATGACATTACAACACTGCATTGCAATGAAACATATAATCAGAAAGCCAGACTCTACTTTCCTCTGGGGTTTTGGAAGAGTAATTCCTTTTTAGGGGCAAAAATGTGACTTGTAGGTCAACTGCGTATTGTATTGTCAACTGTGTGTTGTAGGTCAAGGATCAAACCAATAATTCATGCTTTTAAAGAGAGGTTGCCAGGGAATCGAGTCAATGCTTCATTTGTTGACTTATTCCCCACCACCCAAATAACTACTTGGGCAGACTCACTTGGCAGAAATGATCTTGGTGAGCAAACCTCATTCTTCTCCCATTCAACCTTATTGGAAAGCTCACACATGAAGAGACAAGTTTCAGGGACTATCAAAGTAAATAAAGTATCCAAGATTGCGAATATAAGAACCCAGTTGCCTAGGCACTGGGCAACAAGGAGAATCAGAAATTACCTTCAGGACATGTAACCTGGGAACACAGCACAAGTCTCAGATAAGAAGATGGACACAGAGAAACTCGCAAGCACAGCAGAACAGAACTGAAGTTGGAGGACGCAGAGTGAGGCCATAATTGGGGCAGAATCAGATGATCTAAGGAATGAAGTGAACCACAACAGACCTGGGGAGATGCAAACTCTTTTGGATATGAATCAGCCAACTCCTTCCAGAATCCCAGCTCAGGGCCAAAGCAGGGCTGTGTGCCTGGGCAGGTCTGAGACCACAGGTTTAAGCATGTAGACCCAGGCACAAGGAAGACAGGACTCTAGGGCAGGAAGACAGGCTCCCAATACAAGCTCAGGCAACAACTTCTCCCTTCCCAAAATGAGCATCAGAAAGCCAGGTGAAAACCTGTCATCCCAATAATCCTTCATGATTCGCAAGGAGAGAAGGTGTTTTAAGATTTAATATGAAAAGAATGTTTTAAAATATGCAAATAATTCCACTCACAAACAGTTAATAATTTATAATAATCTTTATTTGCTAATAATTTGAATATTATGAACTGCAGCATGCTGCAAAGCATACCGATACTCTTCTCTAAGAACTACAGATTTATTCCTCTTGGAGTTGTATTTTATTTTACTTCCCAGAAAAGGAGGAACTCCATTAAAGGATGAGAAACTGGCAGCTCCATGGCACAGTTCTTCATGTCAACAGGAGCTGGCAGAGGTTTTCTCATCTGTGAATCTAGTTTAGTTTAGGTCAATAATTAGAGAGATATATAATTTAGGCCAGGTACTGTGGAGCTGCTAGGAATGTAAGGATGAACTGACGCATTCTCCAGTTGGCAAATCATAGCCACTGGCTTGGGCAAGTCATTGTTGAACATCTGTGGCCTCCATTGTACCTGCCCTTCCTTTGAGAATAATAGACATCTTTCCTCACACTGAGACAGGAGCACATTGGCAAGGGAAAATGCTGACATGTATTTCCTAAACACCAGGTTCTGTGCTAAGTGCTGTACATACATTGCCCCACTTCACCTTCATCCCTACGAAATAGATTGCCTTCTGTTTACCATTTTTTGTCACTGGTGCCTAACAGAGAGCCTAATCCACAGAAGAATCAAGAACTATTTTTGCAATAATAAATGAATTAGTAAAATCATAGCTTGCCAAACTATTTATAAATGAAAATTTCAGTCTCCCTCTAACATGGCAAAATTTAAATACTGATTTCCCTATTCTGAAATTTTAAGGCCAGGCATGGTGGCTCATGCCTGTAATCCCAGCATTTTGGGAGGCTGAGGCTGGAGAATCACTTGAAGCTGGGTGTTCAAGACCACCCTGGCCACCATAGTGAAACCCCGTCTCTACAAAAAATACAAAAAATTATCTGGGTGTGGTGGCACATGCCTGTAATTCCAGCTACTCAGGAGGCTGAGGCACAAGAATTGCTTGAACCTGGGAGGCAGAGGTTCCAGTGAGCAGAGATCATACCACTGCACTACATCCTGAGCAACAGAATGAGATTCTGTCTCACAAGAAAAAAAATTATTTAGAAATAAATTTTGGTTTGGAGAGAGTAAAAATCTCCACCAAAAATATGTATAGAGAAGTCCAAGTCAGCTTTCCCTTTGGCACCAGGTAAAGAAGGCAGTGTATGTGAAGGATTGAAATGGAAACCATTGTGTTGCCATCTATCCTCTCTCCTCAGTCCAAATTCAAGCTCGTTTGAACTCAATAGACCTACCATTCAATCCAGCAATAACACAAGTGGGTAACTACCCAAAGAAAAAGAAAGATACCTTCACTCCTATGTTTATTACAACAGTATTCACAATAGCAAAGATAAGAAAGTAACCTACGTTTCCATCAATGAATAAATAAAGAAAGAAAATGTGGTACTTATACTGATGGAAAACTACTCAGGCATAAAAAAAAGTAAAATTATGTCTTCCACAGCAACATGGTTGGAACTGGAGGGTCATTCTCTTAAGTGAAACAAACTAGACCTAGAAGGACAGATATCACATGTTCTCACACATAAGTGGATGCTAAAAAAAAATGTGTTTTCATGGATGTAGAGAATGGAATGAGACTCAGAAGGGTGAGGCAGTGGGAGTAGGGAGGATGGGTTTATGTAGTACAATGTACATTATTTAGGTGATCGATATCCTAAAAGCCCTGACTTACGTAAAGCCTATGCATGTAATAAAATTGTACAAATACCTCACAAATTTGTAGAAATTAAAAGAAAAAAAAATCACTCATTCTAGTGACTGCTACCTGTTGGACACTGTTTGAGGAATTTCACATACTTTTGGAAAAAAACTAGTTTTATCTTCCTTACATATATCAGAAACCAGATCTATGTTTCCTCTTTCTTTGAGTCCAAAAAAAAAACCCCATTTATTCCAGCTGCCTCATACATTAAAGAATTTCTTTTGAAAACATTGGCAAGATACATTAGAAGGGGTCAGTTCTCAGCCCATACAACAGTGAAAGATGATGCATGACTACAGCAGTACACCATAGGAAAATATAATTAGTACATGCAGGGCACAGATAATAATAGCGTACAGTGTGCAGATCAATCAGTGAAATGAAGAGGTACCTAGAAGTATTGCTAGGCTGTGATTAGGAATGCAGAGTTTGGGGCTAACCTTTGATGAGGTAACATCAAGAGAACATATAGCATATGATTGCAGTTATGTTTATGAAATGTAGGAATTACATTTTACCCTAGATCTCAAAACATACATAAACCAACCACAGGGCTTTCTTGAACAAGGTAGAACCCACAGCTTCTCTATGTTCCCATTTTCCAGCTAGAGGATAGCAATAGCTAAGTTTAAGTAATAGGAGGGTTCTAGTAGAGTGTCCTGGAGGCCAAATATGGAGAATATGCAGTTTATATAATTGTTTAAATGGATAGTCAAGGAATCTCTTATTTGAACAGTTTAATCAAATGTCTCTGCTTCCACTGAAATTGACATTTGTAATTCTTACACATTGTCAAGAAAATAATGCATCAATGTGTTGGCTGAATTAATTCAAATTATAATATAATTCACTTATATGCTAACAACTGTTACATGCCAGGCACTGTTCTAGATGCTTTGCATGCATTGGGGTAAGCTAATGACTCTGACTTTCTTGTTGAGTTTGAAGTACTTGTGGATTTCCAGATAAAGATTAACTTGCTTTTTTAGCACATACTAATTGTGAACCTAAAATGAGCCAGGCACTATTCTAGGCACTGGAGAAACAGAGGTAAAAAGACATGGTCTCTGTACTGTCAAAACATGCAATCTAGTGGGAAAGAGAGACACAAAGCTAATCGTAATAACATGGGTTAAGCTACACTATAATAATACAAATGACAATGGTGATAACAATTATAAATGCTGTGATTTATTTAGCACATAATCTAAGATTGACATTTTATGTAAATTAGCTCATTAAATACTACTGAAAACTCTGTGAAGTGCATATTCATATTTCCAAATGCATAAATGGAGAAACTGAGACTTAGATAATATAAGCAACTCCATAAGATCCCTACTGGTCAGTAATGGAACTTGGATCCATTTGACCCCAGAGCTTTTGCTCCTATTGTCATCCTATATTACCCCACATTCCCACTCCCTTTTGATTTTTCAGAGTTATGAATGCAGTACAATTTGGGTACAGAGGATCTAGGGGCCAGATGAGTAGGAATAGAAAGGCTTCATAGGAGGGTGAAATCTGAATCAAGCCTTAGAAAAATAACTTGGCATTTGTGTTTGCTAAGCTGTGAAAGATGGGTACAGGGTTGCAATGGAATAGTACGGTAAAGATTTGAGATCAAAAACATGTCTGCTTTGTTTAAGAAACAGGGATTAGTGCAGATGGATGACAGGGTATGTTGAAAGACGTGAGAGCGACGTGACCAGAAAAACATATCAGAACCACGTCACCATTGTCCCAGAGGACCAGCCGGGTTAAAGAGCTGTGATTTTATTTCATAGAGATGATCCCCTGGCTCTTTCTAAGCAATGGAATAACAACGGTTCATAACATTTAGAAGATGGGTTCATACACTCACCAAAGCCATTTCCCTAGCACCTATTTCAGTACCTGGTACAGGGTAGATGTTTAATAACCATTGTCAACTAATAAATATATTTTTAAAATACATTATCAGCAATGTGGAAGGTATACTAAAGAAGCAAAAGACTAGTGGCAAGATATAAGCCAGGTGGTAAAATCTGGAAGAAAAGTCAGTGATAGAAAAGAAGTTGATATGGGAGAGACATTTCAGGTAGAATTGATGGGTCTTGGACACAGAGGAGAGAGAGAGTAGTTGAGAACAACTCCCAGAATTCCTATTTGTGTGTGATCCTCCAAAGCGGATACAGACGGTGGAGTCTAGTTGGGGACTTTGAGTTCCAGTTGCCTTTGGAACATGACGGCACAAATGGTGGCCTGAAAGGAAGTGGCAGAGAAGAAAAATTCAATATGGCTACCAACAGGTTGCCCTCTTCCCCAGAGGCCTCAGAGAGTTCCAGAGGTCATGGATGTATGGCCACGCAGGGTGAGCAACTGTAGCAATTGTGATGAGAGAACAGAAAGGAAATCCAGAGAAGGGAACTCAAAGCAGAGAGGAGCTAAAAATCAGCAACACAAGCCATCACAAGTGGGTATTTACGCTCCGCAGGAGCTCCAGGCAAAGCTAAGGCAAACTTCTTAGCCTTTTCCTGTGGAAAATTTATAAAACCCAGATTGGAGAAAATGTCCTGATAGTTTTAAAGCTGGCATTTTAACTTGGAATGTCTTCTCAAAGCAGCACATAACGGCACAATTCAATAACTCTGACCATTGTGGAAAAATGCCATGTGCCAACAGCGATTTTCCATAATTTTGTTCAGAAAATCTGAAAGAAATGCAAAAAATGGACTTGCAGCCCTGGCAGCAGGCAGAGAAACAGTAGCAGAGGGCTGCAGGCCAGTAATTGATGTTTCAAATATCACTGAGTGCTTTGCCTGTAATTTCAGGGGAGAATGATAATAATTAAAAGCACAAACTTACAAGTCATTTCTGAGGAGGAAAATGCTGAATGCACTTAAAGTGGAGGGGGTTTGTCGAAATGCTTGAGTTTTTCCAGCGAGCTTTCAGATATGCAATGATTAGTTTTGTGTTCACAGAGTGACTTTCTCCCCAAATGTTCCAAAGTGCCACAGAATGGAATAGATTATTAACTCATGGGATTCCCTGGGATCCAGTGATGAAACTATAGCCAGATGACATTTCCAGACTTACCAACCTTACTTGATTACACTGGCTTTTCTCACAAACAGCACAGTACACTCTTTCAAAGAATGAAATGAAAACTTTCTTCCTTCCCCCAGCTGACCTGGGGCTTTACTCTGAGGCAGATTTGAACTTGACTCTGCATCCACCCTTATTAGCTCTGTGACCTTAGGCAGGTCACACTACTACTCTCAACTTCCATTTCTTCATCTGAAAGATAGGTATAACAATAGCACTTATATCTCATAGGGTGAGTATTGAGAATTACCTAAGAGAGTAAAACAATAAATATAATTTCCCACGTACAATCCATGCTTAATAAATATTAGCTCTTATTGATATTATTATTATGGCCAAAGGAACACTTTTTATAATTTATTTTTGCTGACAGAATGTAATGTTCTCAACTATAGATTGCCTAAATTTTCCTGATATTGTAAAACAAACAAACAAACAAAACAGCTAGAGATTCAACTGAGCAGCATGATCTTTTCCTGAAAGGAATCCCCCGCTGTTACCAAATTTGGGGATTCAGTTTTCCATATCCCAGACCCTACTGCCCATGGTATCACAGGCCCTGGCATGCAGTAAGCACTCTATAAATGCAGAGCACATGTATTTCTGAATGGGCGAACAGTCTTATCCCTCCTTGGTGATTAAGGACGGGGCCTGTGGTCCGTTACCACCTTCCGATGACTAATTCTGTGCTTGTGCCCACACTAGTAACTGTGACATCTGGATTTTTTTTTTTTCATGTGTAAACTCTCTTGTTTCCAAGCACTGACCAGGGTTGACTTTCTGTAGCGTGGGCTGACAGATGAGATAACTAGTGTTGTTTTTTCAGACAAAGCTGTGGGTTGACAGGGATAGTGTAATTAACAACTAAGCATATGCTGTGATTGTAGTGGCCCACCATTAGCACTGCACTCAATAGAGTCGTTTTATATTTTTCTCCAGTACCATCCACTTCTTTCTGGCTTATCAGAGTGAATTTTGTTCTCTGGACCATGTTGACTCATTCACTTAGGTTTTCACAGATGTGACCTTACTTGTTGGCTCATGAGTCTGAATGTAGACTCGTGACCAGTAGGAGAGGCAGGACTTTTTAACTGTTGTTTTTCCTGCTCAAAGCAGGATCCTTTATTCCCCGTAAAATAATTTACACAAGATAGACATACTGCATAAGCAGAGAGAAATGTAGGTTAGGCTGGTGGCTTGTGTCAGCCTGAAAGGTGATACTGCCTTGTCCAGCATGGCTCGGAGGCGGAACGGGGAATCATGATGAAGTTCTGATGCTGTTTCTCAGTTCCTCCTAAATAATATGTTGGTAATTTGGTCCCACATGGATTTTTGTTCAAGACACACCTCTACCCAAATGCAAGACTAAAGACTCTCAAAGAACCTGTGGCATTTTGCTAATCTAAAAACTCTAGACATGGAGTGGGTGGGGAAAGGGTTGTATTTTCTCCCTGGAAACTGCAATGTGAGGAACTGAGGTTCACTGGAATAAACAGCACATTCAAGGAAGTTAAAGAGCTGCCAAGAAGCAATGAGGCAAGATAGGAAAGAGGTACCAGACAATCTTACTGATTTCAATTTGCAAGAAATAACAAATAGAATTGTTTATTTCTAGTTGAATTTTGCAAGCCAAATTCAGTTACATTGTAATCATAATTTGGTTAAAAATGAAGGTTGACTAACCACCTATGATGAGGAGTTAAGAACAGCAGTATATTTATCTGGAAAAAATAAAATACAGAGCAGAGCTGCAAGAAAACTCTCAGAAAGGTAGGACTCCATGGTTGGTCTACCTTGGTGACTTGGGTTACCCTAGGAACACCCAAGTTATATTCACATTCCTGGGCCAAGGGGGGCAGATTTTCCAGTTAAGAGTCAGGATCCTTGAGGTCTTTGTAGGCATCTCCTTTAAATAGATGACCTTAGAAGAGAGATTTATCCAAATCTCCATTTGTTAAAGTTGCAGGGTTTAAACTACTTCAGACTCTAAAAAACATATACTAATGGAATGAAGACAATAAAGTGAAACTTAGAGTTGCCCAAGCCTGGTTGATATCAGAGTAACCTGCACATACTATTTAAACAGATTATGAGGACTCATCCAAGACCAAATGGGTACAAACCTCTGGAGGAAGGGCTTATGAATCTATATATTTATAAATGTAATTCTGACGTGTGGCCCGCCTGCTGTCAGATTGTTATTTGGGAAAATGTCCATTCCCTCTGGTTCTTTCCTCAATAACCACCAATCAATTTCTAGCACTATGTGTTACTTTACATTTCCCTGAATGTTATATAAACAGAATCATATAGCACATATATTGTCTAGCTTCCTTCACTATGCATACTTATTTTGACATGTATCTGTATTATATAGAATGTATTAGTAGTTCATTCTTTTAATTGCTAAGTCGTATTCCACTTTATGGATTCCAATATGTTTACCCACTTATTTCTTGATTCACATATTTTTTCCCATATTTAAACTGCTACAAATAAACCTTCCATGAACATTTGCACACAAGCCTTTGTATAAACCTATGCTTTCATTTTTCTTGGATAAATAAGAGTAGTATGGCAGAATCTGGTAGTAGATGCCTATTTAACTTGTTAAGAACCACTGTTCAGTTTTCCAAAATGGTTATACTCTTCTTTATTCCCTCCAGCAGTGTATGAAAGTTCCAGTCCTTCCATACCATCACCAGCACAGATATGGCAGCCTTAGAAACATCTTACCTGGCAGGATGAGGAGCAAGAGAGAGACAAGAGACAAGGGCTACACACTTTTAACAACCAGATCTCATGAGAACTCGCTCATTATCAGGAGAACAGCATCAAGGGGATGGTACTAAACCATTCATGAGAAATCCACCAACATGATCCAATCACCTCCCACCAGACCCACCCCAACACTGGGGATTGCATTCAACATGAGATTTGGGTAGGGACACAGATTAAAACCATATCAGGTTTCATGTTTAGGTCTATAATTAATTTTGAAGTTTTTTGGTATGTGGCATGAGGTATAAATCAAATTTTATTTTTTGTATATAAATATTCAATAGTTGCAGCATCACTTGCTGAAAATATTATCTTATCTCCACTAAATCGCCTGTGCACCTTTTCCAAAAGTAAATTGTCCATCTTGGTATGGTCTATTTCTGGCTCTCCATTCAGTACTATTGATTTATTTGTCTGTCTTTACACCACTGCTACCATGTGTTGACTATTGGAGCTTCATAATATATCTAAAAAGCATATGGTATTAGTGCTTTGACTGTATTCTTTTTCTGAGTTGTTTTGAATATTTTAGGTGCTTGGCATCTCTGAATGAATTTCAGAGTCAGTTTGTCAATTTTTACAAAATGACTCTGCTTGGGATTTTATTGGGATTCCATAAAAATCTATAGCTTAATTTGGGAAGAATTAACATCTCAAGAGTATTGAGACTTCTGATATATGAACACACACAATATGTCTCTCAATAGGTCTTTCATATCTTTTGTCAGATTTATCCCATGTATGTTATACGTTGAATGCTATTGTTGGTATTATTTTATTTTATTTACATTTCTAATTGTTTGTTCCTAGTATATAGAAATACAATGGATTCTGACATTGTTCTTGTTTCCTACAATCTGCCGAACTAATTTATTGTTTCAAGTAACATTTTAGAAAATAGAATTTTCAACATAATCATGATTAAACTGTGAATAAAATTGTGAATAAAAACAATTTTACTTATTCCTTTCAAATGACTTTCTGTTTGGAATTTTAAAATTTATTTTCATAAGGGATATTGGTCTATAGTTTTCACTTCTTGTACTGTAGTTTTCAGGCACCAAAGCCATGCTACTTCATAGAATAAGTTGGGAAATGTTCTCTCCCTTTAAATATGATGAAAAAGTTTGTATAGAATTGATATTATTTCTTACTCAAATGTTTGATAGAATTCACTAGTAAAACCATTGTGGTCTATAGTTTTCTTTGTGAGGATTTTGACTACAATTTCAATAACTTTACTAACTATAGGGACAATTTGAGTTGTCTAATTATTTATGAATAACTTTAATAATTTGTGTTCTTCAAATAATTTGTAAATTTATTGTAAGTTTTCAAATTTACTAGCAGAGGATTGTTGAGAATATTTTCTTATCATCCTTTTAATATCAGTAGACTCTTCAGCAATGTCATCTTTCTTATTTTTTATATCGGCAATAAAAGTTTTCAATATTTTCTTCTGGTTACTCTGGCTAAAATTTTATACATTTTACTGATCTTATCTAAGAATTAAGGTTTGATTCAACTAATTTTCTTCTATTGTTTTTCTATGCTTTATTTTGTTTATTTCTACTATCATATTTGTTTACTTATTTATTCAGCTATTTATTCTACATTTCAATGTTTATCTGCCATTGTCTTAGGTTGAAAGCTGAAGTATTGATTTGAGATCTTTCCACTTTTCTAATATAGGCATTTAATTATATTAATTTCCCCCAGGTACTTCCATAGTGGCATTCCAAAAAATTGTGATATATTGTGTTTTCATTTTCATTAAGTTTGAAACATATTTTAATTTCCTTTTGATTTCTTCTTTCAGCTTTTTTAGAAGTGTATATTTTTATCTACAAATATTTGGAGAGTCTATAAAAATTCTTCTGTTACTGATTTTAGTTTACTTCCATTGTGTTCTGAGAACATACTTTGTATGACCCAAATCCTTTAAATATATTGAAACTTGGTTTTGGCATAGGATATATTCTTTCTTACTGCATATTCTGAATGCCCTTAAAAAGAATGTATAGTATGCTACTGTTGAGTAGAACGCTCTATAAATATCTACTGGGTCAAGTGGCTTGAAAGTATCTCCAAAATCTTCTACATACTTACTAATTTCTTGTCTATTTTATTCTATCAATTTCCGAGAGAGTAGTATTAAAATCCTCAACTATCATTGTCAACTTATGAATTTCTCATTGATGTCCTTGATTAGTTTTTATTTCATGTGCTTTGAAGCTATGTTTAAGCACATAAACATTTAGAATCATATTCCCTTGATAAATTGGCCACTATATTGCTATAAAATGAAAATGCTGTCTCTGTTAATATTCTTAGCTCTGAAGACTACTTTGATACAAACACAGCCATTCTAGGTTTATTTTTATTAGTGTTAACATGTTATATCTCATTCCGTCCTTTTTATTTTAATATATTGTGTCTTTATAATTAAGTGTATTTATTTGTAAGTAGATTACAGTGGGTTCTTTTTCCTATTCAATCTGAAAACTGCCTTTTAATTGGGATAATTAAATGATTTACATTTAATTTGATTATTAATATGACTAGGTTCAAAACAATCATATTGTTTTATTGTTGTTTCATAGCCTCTTTCTCTTGTTTACTTTTTCTACTTTCTTTGGATGAATTGAGTATTTTTTATTATTTTCTTTTCTCTCTTTTATGGATTACCATTACCTACAACTCTTTGTTTTGCTATTTCGTGATTTCTTTATGGATTGTGATATACATCTTTTAACGTGTTACAGTCTACTTTCAAGTGATATACAACTGCATGTATGATATGAGTCCTACAAGAGTACTTCTAAACTTCTCTTCATGTTTTTTAGAATATTGCTATAACACATATTACAGATACATATAAACCGCCAAATACAATTATTTTATTTTTGTTTAAACCATCAGTTACCTTCTAAAACTTCAAGTTTCAAGAAAAAACTCTTTTTTTTAATTGTACTTTAGGTTCTGGGGCACATGTGCAGATCATGCAGGATTGTTGCATAGGTACATACATGGCAATGTGGTTTGCTGCCTCCATACCCCCATCACCTATATCTTGCATTTCTCCCCATGTTATCCCTCCCCAACCTCCCCACCCACTGCTATCCCTCTGCTATCCCCCCCAATAGACCCCAGTGTGTGATGCTTCGCTCCCTGTGTCCATGTGTTCTCATTGTTCAACACCCACCTATGAGTAAGAACATGTGGTGTTTGATTTTCTGTTCTTGTGTCAGTTTGCTGAGAATGATGGTTTCCAGATTCATCCAAGAAACAATCATTAGAGTGAACTGGCAACCAACAGAATGGGAAAAAATTTTTGCAATCTACGCATCTGACAAAGGGCTAATACCCAGAATCTACAAAGAACTAAAACAGATTTACAAGAAAAAAAAAAAAAAACCATTCAAAAGTGGGTGAAGGATATGAACAGAAATTTTTCAAAAGAAGACATATATGATGCCAACAAACATATGAAAAAATGCTCATATGAATCTTGAGGTTTCTGGTCAGGCCGCTAAGAATAATCAACACTACAAGTTTTTCTAATCCTCTTAGGTGGTTCTTTTCCTGACCTCAGGTACTTTACACACATACACACACACTCATCTGTACTCAGTTAAATATCTGAGGGATGCCTTTTTAGATCTGTGAAGAGCTTATTCTCTTAACGGCTTTTTCTTCTCTGATATTCTAGCCCTCTTGGCCTCCCTGGGTTCTCAGCTCCGTATCCTCTTCTCAGGGAGCCCACCATGCTCTGTCTGGGTTATTCTTCTTATATTATGGCCTTGGATCTCTCTCATGGCAGTAAACAAAAACAATTTGAAGGATCTCTTTCCTCAGAGGTCACTGCCCTTAACTATCTGATGTCCAGTGTCTTGAAAATTACTGCCTTATACAATCTATACAGTTTTTTAAATGTGTTTACTATTGATCGTTTCAGGTAAAAGAATAAATCCAGTACCTGTTACTCCATTACAGCTGAACACAAAAATATAAAAAATTATTTTTATCCCCATTTCACAGAGAAGACTAAAGACTGAAATAGATTGATTTTCTCCAAGGCCACATGTTGCCAATGAATGGTAAAACAAGTGCTAAACCCAGCTTAGGTTGAAGAAAGGAAGTTATAGCATACATATTAGAGTTAAGAAAATTACAGGAGGCCAGATGTGGTGGCTCACACCTGTAATCTCAGCACTCTGGGAGGCTCAGGCAAGGAGATCACTGGAAGACAGGAGTTTGAGACCAGCCTGGCCAACATTGTGAAACCCCATCTCTACTGAAAATACAAAAGTTAGCTGGACATAGTGGTGGACGCCTGTAACCCCAGCTACTTTGGAGGCTGAGGCAGGAGAATTGTTTGAACCCAGGAGGCAGAGGTTGCAGTGAGCAGAGATCACACCACTGCACTCCAGCCTGGACGATAGAGCAAGACTCTGTCAAAAAAAGAAAGAAAAGAAAAGAAAAGAGAAAAGAAAAGAAAAGAAAAAAAAGAAAAGAAAGAAGGAAGGAAGGAAGGAAGGAATGAAGGAAGGAAGGAAGAAAAGAAAGAAAGAAATAAAGAAAGAAAGAAAGAAAGAAAGAAGGAAAGAAAGAAAGAAAAAGA
>NW_022436973.1:3308022-3356477 GCF_009761245.1 Sapajus apella | reverse complement strand
TAGGAAGGAAGGAAGGAAGGAAGGAAGGAAGGAAGGAAGGAAGGAAGGAAAGAAAGAAAGAAAGAAAGAAAGAAAGAAAGAAAGAAAGAAAGAAAGAGAAAGAGAAACAAAGAGAAAGAAAGGAAGGAAGGAAGGAAGGAAGGAAGGAAGGAAAGAAAGAAAGAAAAAAAGAAAAAAGAAAGGAAAATGTAAAAGAAAAGAAAGTCACAGGAGTGCACTACTATATACATGTTTTTTTCTATTTGTCCTTCTTGACATTAAAAAGTTGGATTTTTCCTTCTCTAGTTTCCTGAGACTTTACTCTGGACATAGGAATTAAGCAACTCTTTAGGAAGCTACTGATACATCTGGTCTCTATTTAGAAAGTTGACGTGGAATGTTTCTCTCTTTGCTGGGCAAGTTTCTAGAACTACCCATCTTAAAAATCTTTCTTTACTGGTCATTTTTCGTAGTGGCCACCCCATTTGCTTCTCTAAATGAGATTCCCATATTTGTACTTTATGTCTGTCTATCCTCACTAGACAACTTTATAGTTCAAACTCATCCTTTTATTTACCCATATCCCTAGAACTACACAAAATGACTTCTGCCAGCATACTTTCACGAGTCACCTCCCAGTTGCTCACTACCGATGTTCACATGTGAAACCAGAGTTACATTATCATTTTCCCCACTCTAGCCACATTGCGTTACAGTCAAATTCACATGTAATTTTATTTTTGGGTTTCCACTACATCTGTCTCTGGTCTTGACCTTAAAGGGAAAAATAATTATTCTTGAAATTACATGTGTATTTGATACCTGCTGTGTCTTTTAATAAAATTTGGAGAAGAGTGAGGAGTAGAGATTAAACAAAGGCGGAGATATCTTCTTTTGACAAGAGTGTTCAATGTTAAGAAAAAGACAACAACAACAAAAAAGATACAAGATACAAGCATCAGGGGTTAACAATTTCTACAGTGAACAAAGGCACCTTTGGTAAATGATCTCATTTAGCAACCATCACTAGGGAATCACACCTTAACTTCACACTTCTCTCCCCGCTTTCATTAGGACACTGGGCCATGTATTTATTATGTCCCCAGAGAACAAAGACTTGTATACAAAACTGCAAACAACTCAACAAAGTTGCTAAAAATAATTACAGTTCACTAGATGATTCTAAGCAGGGAGGGAGAAAAACATACTTAGCAAAACCAAAAATCTACAATAGACAGTGGAGTAGAATTGAACAAAATCTTAGATAAAAATAGCATTTGGGGCCCATCTGAATTTAGCGATAAGGACTGTAACAATACAATACAAATGTACCTCATGCAGCATTTGTCATCTGGCTCTGGCTCTTGGACACTTTATAGCATTAGATGATGCAGTTACATGGGAGATCTAATAGCAGAGGGACAGGAAAATTAAAAGATTTAAAGTCAGGTAGGCATAGTAGCATGTCAAATAAATTTACAAGAGAATTGGTACACTGACAAGGCCCTGATGACTCAAAAAGTCATGTTAGAAAGGGACTATTTTAGGATGACAAGAGCTAGGTCCAAAGAGCATCAGAAGGAAGCAGGAACAGGAAGAAACATTCAGATACCACATCTATGTGTGGACCATTCTCTAATCACTTCACACACCCCACCACATTTTGTCTCTACAGATCCCTCTGATATATACCTCATCATCTTAACCTTACACAGGCAAAAAATTGATGTTCCAGGAGTGAATGGGAATTTCCCAAACTCAAATAACAAGTGCCAGAAGCATGATGCAAGCCAAATCTTCTAACCCACTGTTCTCAAATTTTAGTGCTCATGTGGACACCTGCATGTACATACAGACAGAAACACATCTCCTGGGGAGGTTCATAAAAACTGCTTATTTCCAGGAACCCTTCCCCAAAATTTTGACTCAGTGGATCTGGGATAGGAATGTGTAAGGGGGTCAAGAAATCTGGGGGCCTGTAATCCCAGCACTTTGGGAGGCCGAGGCAGGCGGATCATGAGGTCAAGAGATTGAGACCATTCTGGCCAACAAGGTGAAACCCCGTCTCTACTAAGAAATACAAAAATTAGTTGGGTGTGGTAGCGTGAGCCTATATTTCCAGCTACTAGGGATGCTAAGGCAGGAGAATTGCTTGAACCCAGGAGGCAGAGATTGCAGTGAGCCAAGATTGTACCACTGCACTCCAGCCTGGTGCCTGGCGACAGAGCAAGATTCTGTTTCAAAAAAAGAAAGAAAGAAAAGAAAAAGAAATCTAGGGCTGATGAGGGAAAAATATATGACCATGAGCGGTAATAACACAAGATTTTTTGGTAGTGCTTGCCCAGGCTCACATGAGAGGGGAAGTGCCTCATAGCACGAGACCATCAGAGGCTTATAGGGAAAGGACCACCACCTAGAAGAGGAGGAGGAGAGTGAAATACCTGAAGAGTGGATATCAGAGAGGGGCTCACGTGTCTAAGTTGTGTCGCTCAGCAGCACAGAGGTAAGCCTCTGGGTCAGAAAACTCCAAAAGGCAATAATGGCTTGGGAGGGCCTTATAACTACAAAGACCCATTTTATCAATGTGTGAGCAACTGCATGAGTTTTCTTGGGGCATGCAAAGCAGGTAGGCTCTAAATAGCTTTTAAAAATCTACTTGTTTGGGCTTTAAAAAAATAATTAAATGTGTGAAACTCTGGGTTTGGCACTGTCAAGCTTTTGAACTCATTTATATGACAGAGTGGGACCACATTCGAGGAGATAACTCTGTTGTGGTATGTTCCAGCCACATTTTGAGGAAGAAAATAATATTTCAAACTCCAAATGCTGGGCTTTCTTCAGTGTAGCCCAGCCAACTCAAACAATGGATAAATACGCCAGGAGTCAGTGTCCGTGTGAGCACATGCTGGTCAGGCCTCGGGATCTGGGTTAGGATGGCAAACATGTTTTCTTCATCTTCATGGAGACAAATTCTTTTTATACAAGCTGGACTTCTTCAATCATTCTTTATAACCAAAGGGAGACCAGGAAAGCTCTGTTTAATTAACTTCCCAATCCAGTTAGGAGTAAAAAGTAAAATACATACCACATTTGGAGCACTTCTTGTTAGGGTTCAGCCCAAAACATACCATAGTTTCACGGAATCATAAGCTCACTGGTAGCTGGAACTGGGTTCACTGGAGGGACCATCATACACCCTGCATCTAAAGCAAGGCCTTTCCAATGACAGTAGCCAGTAAATGAGCATAGACTAAATAAAGAACTCAGGAACACCTAAGTGACTGGGCTCTACATATTCATGATGTTTCACTGAGAAATCTGCCTGGAACCACATAACTTCAATCAGTTCTCCCAACGTCCCTGCCAGATGGGACTTCAGTTTCTGTCCTCACCACAGGGCTGAGTCACAAACCCAGGCTGCCACTGGGAATGTGGCATTTAAACTGGTGCTTACCAAGCTTATAACAATTTCTTTGAGGGGTCGGGAGGGAGGGGGTGGTAAGACAAAGAAAACCACTGGTTGGAGGAGTCCAGCCCTCAATTCTCGTACAGGTGGGAGTAAGGTGGTAAATTCAAGCATTCCCTTAGTATTTTGCTTCTATTTCCCTGTGCCCACCTCATTCTTTGAGTCTAAATCTGAACCTCCTTTCTCTCAAATCTGTTCTCTGGTCCCTGGGAATCTCGTGGTAGGAGGCTATTTTTTTTATCTTGACACAAAATTTGCCACCCCCAACCTCAAATGGCTTAACCCAGAGCTCCCTCCAAGCTCACCCCCCCACCAAAAAAAAAAAAAAAATAGTGCTCTAAGTCTCAGCATTGTGGTCAGACAGTGCAGCACCTGCTGGCGAGTTTAGGGTTCTACTCATCTCCAGCCCTACACACCTCCTACCTATGAAAGAGAAATACAAGATTCCTAATTTCAGTTCTAATATTGTGTTTCACAATAAAAATAAAACTATAATTTATTTGTAAAAGATGATCCATAAATTTTGTTTCCCTTTTCCTCCATTTGCCCTTGTGCAAAAACTGGTTTATTGCTGCCCTAGTTAACTCCTTACTGCTAGAGACAGGCCCTATCTTTCACTGAAACACACATAGGTAATTTTAAGACAATGTGGATGCTTACTATTCCTCATGGAACCCATGGAAACATTGCCAATGTGCTTCTTTCTACCAGGTTGCCCTTCCTGTCTCCCTCTCTCCTCTGAATAATTTCTGGTCATCCTTTTAACATTACTTCCTAAACCTGTGTTTCCAAATGTGGTCCATGCTCCAGCAGCACAAGCATCACTTGGAAGTTATTAAGAAACAGAATCTAAGGCCTTACTTCCGAGCTCCTGAATAAGGGTCTGCATTTTAAATGACCGTCAGGGTGCTCCATGGGCATGTTAGAGTTTTAGAAGTATAGCCCTAGAAGATCTCTTTCTAGAACGAGTCACAACTCTTTTCTGGATTCAATTTCCTTGTTCATGCTCCTTATTCTATTATAATGACTCTAGGAAACTCCTTTTCTAGAGCAAAGGTTTTCAAATTGCACCTAATAAATTGTACTAATTGAAAATCATGACTGGATAGTGAGATCAATTTAGTGGGTCACAACCAGGTCTTTTAATGAAATAAAATAAAATAAATCACTCTAGAATAGAATGGAAAACATCACTCAGGTAAGTATAGTTTCATATAACTTTGAAACAATGTGTCTATGTGTGTGTCCATGTATACTGGATTGTCTACATATATTTACTGTCAACCGTCATTATAAGAACTTGAAACCTGCTCTAAGCTCCTTGGACTGAGGGACTGTTTGACCTATTTGTTATACATATAACCCCTAACACAGTGCTTATACACAGTAGATGCCCAAAACGTATGGAGTGTTGCATGAAAGGCCATAGATCATTGGGAGCAGCATAGATCATTAGTTAACATGGCACCCGGTGAGAGGATGACTGACAGCAGACAGGAAGAAAGTGACTGGCCTAGCCCAGGGAGTAGAAGGGGAAGAGGAAGTGCTCAACAGATCTAAGTCCCTTTCTTGAGGCAGATCTGTGCTTAGGGCCTTGATGGGATTCATGCTAACCAGATCATGCCCCCTTTCTAAAATAAAAATTGTACATATTTAAAGTAGACAACATAATGTTTTGATATGCATACAATAGTGAAAAAATTACATATACAAGATATACATATATAAAGATATATATATGATATACATATATAAGACATATAAGTTACATATATAAGATATACATAAATGTATTACATGTAATACATGATATATGTAAGGATATAATTTATATGATATGCATATATGGTCAAACAGATTAACATATCCATCTCCTCAAGTAGTTACCATTGTGTGTGAGTGGTAAGAACCAGCCAATATGGCTGAGGAATATCCTCAAATATTAGCAAACTGAATTCAGAAATACATTAAAAAATCATACACCACGACCAAGTGGGATTTATCCCCTGGATTCAAGGTTGGTTTTAGATATGGAAATCAATCAATGTGATGCATCATATTAAAAAAATAAAAGATAAAAACCACATGATCCTCTTAATAGATTCAGGTCAAGTGCCCCTTAAGGAACCTCAGACTTCATCTGGCCGTGCAAATACCCCTAGGAATGTCAGATAAGGCATGGTAGAGAATGGCCACTGGCCTGAACAATACCGACCAAAAGTAGAAATTTCAACATGTGAGAAGGAAATTAAGAATTGTGTGGGGAAGATTCAGATTTGAATCCCAGGTAACATCTTACATTGTAAGATGGCAAAAGAAAAGTCAGCGAAAGGCTTTCTGGAAACCAGAATCCGATATGCATCCGTGCATTCCATAGTTATTGATGTATCATCTACTACATGCAGATACTATTCTGGAAACTGGCAATTTAGAAGTAAACAAAATAGACAAAGTGACTCTTCTCATGGAACTGGCATTCTAGCGAAGGAAGGAAGAAAAACACAAGTAAATTTTCGATATTTGTGTTTATCTTTATACTGTCTTTATATTATACTATCCCAAATTCTGCATCTTGTTTACATTATATATATATATATGTAAGGTGGAAACATATAATATGGTGATTTCAGGTGGTAACGCTGGAAGAACTGATGGAAAGTGAGAGACAGTAGCCCATTAATCCCCTCTTAGCCCCCTTATCTGTGAGCTAGGAAAGATTAGGATGAGATGAGAGCTACCCCAGGAGGATAAGATCTAAGATTGATTCAGATTTTATTAACAAGTTTTTACTTTTTGTTGAAATCTGGTAATCTGATATCAGAGATTAGCACTGCAAATCTGTAGGATGATCAAGTCTAGCGGCATTTAAACTTTGTTCTGTGTAGCCTAAGACATCACAACTTGCTAGTGAGGACAGGCCGGTAAGACTGTGGCTGCCATACCATGACCTGTCCCTCTAGCACACTGTCACTTACCATCAGCTGCATTTTCAGAGATGCCACAGGAAGTTGTGTTTTGTAAAGTTGTCCTGCTCCAGAATAGCTCTCAGGGAATTCTCTAACACCTTCAGCTTTCAGATTAAGAGACTGAAATTTATCAGAATTAGCTGACTTGATTCAGAGCACACACGGAAGAAACTCTAAGCAGAGAATTATGAATCCCTGATCTCGGACAATTATGAAACAACAGCCATTCTAAGATTTCTCACTACACATGGAAGTTTTCCAGGCCTTGTTTCCCTTAGCAGGCAGGAGAGTGTGACCCAGGCCAAGGCTCATTTGCCTACTTGACATTGGCATTACAATACCTTACCTGGCAATGGAACCTACACATACCTCACTAGGAGACTTTCTCACAAGGGAAAACCAACAGTGACTTAACTCACTGGAGTTAACTCTTAAGTCCAAGGTAGGATATTGCATCTATCCTACCTTGATACATCCCCTCTGCCCTGAATCCTAGTCAGTTAAAATCCTGGCATATGTTGCTATTTTGTTTGCTTGCTCAAAGGGTTTTCAAACCTTTGAGAGCCATGTCATTCAAATGTACTGCTTTATAATCCCCTTTCACTCTGATTTCAGCCACCTAGATGAATTTTATAATCTCTTTACTCTGTCACCTCCAAGGAAAAGTTTTCCTTCTTTGTGTTCAAAGTCATCTAGATGTCAGTACTTTCTCTAATGGCCTTTGCCTTGGCCCATCCCCATATCTCATGAACAAGGAGCCGTGTACACATTTGCATATACCAGCCTTGGTAGGTATCATCTAGTTGGAAGCAGCTCAGAAGGGAACATCTCCAGGCTACCCTTAGTTTCCTCTTTCTTTCTCCTTTGGCGATATCTAATTTCCATTGGCTTTTGTTTATTGGCTTGTGGGTGGGTCATCCACTAATACCAACTTGAATTGAGATGATCTGCTGTGTAAAGCATCTAATCCTCGTCTTTGCATTTACTCTTCTTTTTCCCATCTGAGTATTTTAAATACATATGAACAGATGGAACTGTTTTTAAACACAGTTGCAGAATTTTCCCTTGCAGACACACATCTACACATTCTGGTAAACTAGTTGGGTAACCTGCTTAACCCGTTAAAAGACTCTCTGACAGCCATTTTCCAACTGATTCAGAGGTAAGATGATTATAGTATGGTCTGTTTCATGTGCACAGAGTTTTCTTGCTTTCTCAAATAAAGCATCCTAGCTGAAGCTGTTCCACTGGCTTTTCTAATGCCAGCCCACAGGAAAGTTTCTCCCAACCACTATCCATAAATTCTATGCAGCCACACCAGAGATGGCAGCCGCCCATTTCACAGCCACTCAAGCTAAATCTCTCTTTAATTCTTGCCTCCAAATGTTGTCCTCAGTTTTTCTGGGGTTGGAGCTAGAAACATCACACATCCCCCAGACAGCAACAACATTTGTGTTTACTTTAGAATACATTTTGATAAGCACCCAAGTGCTTCAGCGGAAACTGAAGGGTATTTGTGTGAGGTAGCAGATTGTGGGGACGTTTTATGTCTCAGCACACTCTGGGGAAAGTAAAAGAAAATAGCTTTCTTTCCTGGAAGAAAAGAAAAAAAGAGAGAAAATAAAAAAGGCTAAGAACCAGTGCATGACACAAAAAGACAAGCTAAGAGAACCCCAACAACACAAATTCTGAAAAGAATGGCACCTCCCCTGTCCCCCACAAAAGACCCAGACTCCAGAAAAACTGTGGTGATGATGTTGGAAAAGCTTGTTGTGTTATTGGGAGCTAACTTCCCTTTTACTGTAGGAGGCAAAACCCAAGAAGTGTAAATGAAAAACGTTTCGCTTTCTGAGTGGAGAAAGTTCCCCAAAATGAGTGTGAAAAGAATAGGAATAACTGAAAATTCCAGCCCACAGTTTCAAGCTTTCCAAAGCCTGTTTGCTTTGGCCAGCCTCTGTCATTCCTTTCTCTCTTTTTTCAGAAGTGTGAAATGGGTTGGTTGCTGGTATTTGTTCTGTGGTCTCTGCTAACTCTTCCATCTGTATAAACTTAGCTCTGCCAATCCAGCAGTTTAGCAGCACTTTCTCTTCAGCTGGCTCAAAGGGACTCAAAGGTCCTATTAAGTGGTCCTTTCAAGACTTGCAAATAACTGTACTGTGCTGACTGTCTGATTAAAGGCATGAGGCTTGTTTATGCTGCCCTCCCAAGGGCTGGCCTTCCTTTTAAGACTTGTAGCTAAACAGGATGAAGACAATGTTAATCCAAGTCTGGATTTGACCATTCTTCCCCAGGGGCAGGGTAGCAGCTGAGGTGGCTATAATATACCTATAAACCTGAGAACCTAGGCCCAGCATGGTGGCTCACACCTGTAATCCCAGCAGTTTAGGAAGCCTAGGCGGGTACATCACTTGAGGTCAGGAATTCAAGACCAGCCTGGCCAACATGGCAAAACCCTACCTCTACTAAAAATACATAAATTAGCTGGCTATACCAGCACACCTGTAATCCCAGTTACTCTGGAGGCTGAGGCATGAGAATCGCTTGAACCCAGGAGGTGGAGGTTGCAGTGAGCCGAGATTGCACCACCGCACTCCAGCCTGGGCAACATGGTGACAGTTTGTCAAAACAGCAACAAAAAAACTAAGAAACTTGAAGATGGGGCATTGTACTTAGTGGTGGTGTCTTCCTCTTTTTCATGAAAAATTTATTTGAGGATGAAGAGAGCCATAGGAGAATCCGCATTCCTGTGTTTTCCCACTTCCCTTCTATATTTATCTGTATCTGGGTTGACCCTCTTCAGTAAGCTATTGTCCTTCAAGGAGCAATAGGCTTACAGGGTGCCCACATGCTTTTATCTATTCTTGATGGAACAACCTAGACTATTTAGTTAACTGTTTTTCACTAGTTGCTCTTACAAAGCAAAATATTGTCAAATATGACAATTTGTATTGGGTCAGAGACCTAATATGAGTAGAGCTGATGGTTTTTGCCAAGCCCAACAAGTGTCTCTGTGAAGTGTAAACAGCTATTAATGAAGAGAGTAGCCACAGTTAAATAAACCAGGAGGTAGAGAACACATGAGCCAAGAGAAGAGCTATTTGTTGCACGTTTTCTCTAAGGATGAACCCAGCATAGCGAGGTCCTCAATGGAGGGTAGCAGAAATTTTAAAACAGACGATAATAAATAGCCGCTAAGAAGAAATGGTGCCCCACTGAGAACTACAGCCCCATTGTCCACCATGGCATTAAGAAAGGCCCCGGTTATGTCAGATTTAAAGCCCATGAACGCTTCATTGTATTCTCCAAGCTAGAGATGGCAAAGCTTTATCCCAGAGTTTCGTGGAGAAATTTGTCTTCAGTGTCTAGGTCTGAGTATATCCTCTGATTTCTTAGTCTACTTTATGCAGATGTGAATCTTTCTAGACCTATCCCTTCCTTATGTTTCTGATCACTAATCTGCTCATAATCGAGCAAGGCTAGACTCCACAAAACTTTTTCCAAACTATTGAAAATTTGTTATACCCATACAGGTAGGCAGGTAATACATAGTTCCCAGGATTGTATTAAATAAAATGACATTTATAGAATTAACAATGAAATATTAGGAACAAAGTTAGTCCTCAAATAATAACTAAAAAAAAAAAACCAAAAACTTTTTTTAAAGGCTATAAGCTTACAGTGATCTGGACCCAGTGCAATGCTATAAGAAAGAAAAAATATATATATTTGTATTTTTATAGCCAACCTAATATTGTACCAGTAATTCCAAAGAGGCAGACAGAACCTGTAAACACAGAGGAGTGTCCTTTTCTTGGGAAAGCTCTCCATACCAAAAACCTTTCCCTGTGAAATGAAGGGTACAAATACCTAGGTAGTATTTACATTTGAGAGTTTGTGTAGTGGAAATTTACCTTGACAATGTCAGGACAATGGGAATCATTGGGAAATACTCCCATAAAGCCAAGAGAAGCTTTATAACATATGCTGCAAAGGACATACAGAACTACTTTTCAAAGGACCATCAGCTTTTGAGTCTCTCTGGCTAACTGAACTCTGAGCTCCTGGAGGAAAGAGGTTATGTACCCTGGTGTCTGGAATAATTAATAGTGCATAGTTAATGGTTAATAAAGCAGGTCAATGACTTGGATTCAAATCTTGACTCTGCCACTTTCTGCCTGTGGTACTCCAGCTTCTCAGAGCCTTAAATTCCTCTTCCACTAAGTAGGGAGACTGATTTTGTATGGTGTTACCAGAATTAAATGACCCTGAGTGTTGCATGCTTAGAGGACTGCCTGACACGTAAGAGTAATCTGTAAATCATATCTGGTATTACGATTGTTGTTAAAACATACTCTGTTGGTTAGTTATAATTGATCACTCACCCTTCTCTTTCTTGCTAACAGAACTATAATTTGTCAAAATCATATGAAAATTCTGTTTCCCTTTGACTGAGACTGAGTCTGGCATATGATTCAGTTCAGGTCAATGACATATAAGTACAGTATCTATTTATAAGATGCTTTCTGGTGAAGGCATCTTGTAAAGATTTTTCTGGCTGAAAAGAGAACACATATTCTATATTCTCATGATGATGTGATGACCAGAGCTTCGGTAACCCTCTTGAAACCATTGTCAACAATGGTTGGCAGAGTAAAGTATAAAAAGATCCTAGGTAACATGAGCCTTGATGGCATCATGGGACTGTTGCAGCAACCCTTGCACTGTCCATCTCCTGCCATCTAATTATGTGAGCTCCAGGTCTGCTGCTTCCAGCAGAATGCAAGGTAACTGATACAATCCTAGTATCTGTAGAGTGTGTATCCACATAAATCTACATGCATGCATGTGTGTGCACAGTGACATGCAAATATCTACAAGGACCTAGACTGTCCCTGTATCATTTTAATTTTTATATTTAAATTTTAAAGAATTCAAATGTAGAAAAATGTACAGCCAATTATATTATAGTCACCCATGTACTAGCTACCAATATTAAACAGGTATTAATATTTTTCTTCATTTGCTTTAGAAATCTGTCCATCTGTCTCATTTATGAAATGAAACATTACCAATTAAGATAAGATTTCTGCAACTATCCAGTCCACTAGGAAAACATTACTGTGAAGGAAGTCTTTATATTTTTATAGTTATACTACATGCACCCATCTATAGAAAACCATGTGTTTGTATGTTTTATAGTTTTACAGAACTGATGACTTGCTGCGTGTATCATTTTGAAACATATCTTTACTGTGCACTGAGTTTGATCATGTATCCATGTTTATGTAACTGCTTTGTTCATTGAAACTGCTGCATAGTACTCCATACGTATGGAAAAAAAAATATTCAGACAATATGTTTGTTTCTTTTATTGAAGAACATTTATTTGCATTGACATTTTTTATTTTAACTTCCTTCTTTTTTGTTGACTTCTCCAAACACATCATGTATTCTAGTTTCTGCTTTGTCAGTTATGTAGCTTGCAAATAGCTACTCTTAGTCTATAGCATGACTTTTCAGTTTATGGTGGCTTTTCTCTTACCAATTTTTTAATACTTTAATTATATTTATTAGCCTTTTTCTTGTTGGTTTGGAAATTTTTCCTTTAAGAATTTCTTCCCTATCCTAATTTGGAAAAAAATTTTAAATGTTTTCTTCAAAAATGGTAAAAGCTTTCTTTTTACTTTTATATGTTTAAACCCTGTAGAATTTATTTTTTCTAAGATAAATACTAGGCATCTGACTTTGTATTTTTCCATATGAATTATCTAACATCTCAGGGCCATTAGCGGGATGTTCATTTTTTCACGGTTGATTTACTTTGCCACCTCTTTCACATACCAAGCTCCTACGTACATGGGGTCTATGTTGTAGTCATTAGCACTAGTCACAAAATGTTTCTATTTTCTCACCTTCTAGGTGCATGGTAAATTTCCATTTTCTGACCCTTTTGTGCACAGTGGGGCCATGTGACTAGTTCTGCATAATGTGTTATGAACAAAAGTGCACATTTAATTGCCAGTAAGAATCCCTCTAGAGATCTTCTTCTCTCTCAGTTAGCGAGACATGTTACTTGAGCACCAGCCTGGAAACACAAGTAAGTAAAATGAGCAGAGTCCCTCTAAAAACCTCCATGGACTTGCAGCAGAGGGAAAAAATAAACATGTTTATTTTACACTTCAGAGATGTGGAACGGTTTACTACTACGGCATGGCCTCTCCCAGTCTGACCGATACAGAAACTGCTATACTCGTGGGAAAAACAACCACCAAACATGGCATCAGCTAAGGAACTGGCACCGGGTGGGAGGGAGCAAGAAATTAGGTTGTCATATAAACTGGAGGGATGTTGATCTGTTATCCAAATGTTTCACATTTTGCAAAAGTTATCCCTGAAATAACTTGGAACTCAGAAATGTATTTAATGAACTTTAGCTCAAAGAGAAGAATTTGGAAAATAGAATGTAAAACAAGTGCGTTGGTTAACACTGGCTTTATTTAACAAAGTGCTGCAAGAAAGAGATGGGCTCAGAAAAGAACCAACTGGATCGCAAACAGGAATTAAAGCCACAAAGAGAGTCCATTAATCTAAGGACTTGCAGCACTGAGAGAAACAACTGCTTCTCATTCATATCTAATAAAAGACACTGACTGGGCTCACACCTGTAATCCCAGAACTTTTGGGGGCCGAGGTGGGTGGATCACTTGAAGTCAGGACTTCGAAACCATACTGGCCAACATGGTGAAACCCCATCTCTACTAAAAATACAAAAATAGCCAGGCATGGTGATGCACAACTATAATCCCAGCTACTCAGGAGGCTGAGGCAGGAGAATTGCTTGAACTCGGGAGGCAGAGGTTGCAGTGAACTGAGATCACGCCACTGCACTCCCGCCTAGGTGACAGAGTGAGACTCTGTCTCAAAATAATAATAATAGGAAGAAGAGGAGGCAGAAGAAGAAGAAGAATAAGGAGGAGGAGGAGGAGGTGGAGGAGGAGGAGGAGGGGGAGGAGGAGGAGGAGGAGGAGGAGAAGAAGAAGAAGGAGAGGAAGGGGAGGAGGAGGAGGAGGAGGAAGGAGAAGAAGAAGAGGAAGAAGAAGGAGGAGGAGGAGAGGAGGAGGAGGAAGACTTTTCAATAATAAGAGCCAATTAGAACTTAGGCTTGATATAAGGACCAAATCAAAAATAGGACCTTCCTTCCCAGGAAATGCTTTCAGTTGCATCAGATGATTCAGAAAAATAAACTGAGTGTGAGTTTACAACTAAAATCTGATGGACTTACCCTTAATTAAACAGACAAAAAGAGAAGGAGGGGAAGAAGGAAGAGGAGGGAAAAGGTTATTTTAAAGTCCGTGTCCACTAACTGATCCTCTCTGTAACTATTTTCAGTTGTCTCTTTTTTTGTTGTTCTTTTTCTTTTTTCTTTTTTTTTGGTAATTTTGACTATCTTTTTACTCAGTTCTTTTTGATTTAGTACCATTCATTATATCTGAAAAATTATATGAAAATAATACTTGAGATTAATGCTTTCTTTTTCCAAGGAAAATTTATGTTTCCTTCTGAGAGGCAGCTAGAAGAACTACCAATCACAGATAACCTTAATCTAATTCAAGAGATTGAGACCACTTGAAACTAGACTTTAATTTGTACAAGGACCAACTCTTTTTTTCCTGGTTCATTCTTATTCTTAGAGAGTAGTCCTTCTAAATGCCAAACTAGACCATGGGGGGACATTATTAGGGGTCCCCATGCTTGACAGGCACTGGACTCCAAATTGTGTTCTCAGAGTTCCATTAGGCTATAAAAATATCTGCTCAGTTTTTCAGCCTCTCAGCTGCCTATTCTGGTAGCTCTGAGAGCTACACCTCTCTTAAGTTTCTTTCTTCTCTGGAATGTTAGCCTTGTTATGCTTCATTTTTGAAAAACTTCTCTGTTCAGCTGTTGTAGTTGTTCTTTGTAAGAAGTTGACCTGTACGTTGTAGTTCACTGCCAGCAGAAGTCAACTTTTAATATTCACAAGGACTCAATACAGACTTACAGGATGGTTTTTAGATTCAAAGATGTCTGATAAATGAACTAATACCAAAATGGAAGCTAAACAGTAGTAGTTTCTGGACAGGAAAAGGTAATGGAAGGAAAGAAGAGAAAAGCAAACAAAAGAATGAAAGAAAAATAGTAAAATACTTAATGGTGTAGCTATTCTTTGTTTTACAATGAGGACACTGTGGTGTACATTAAAAATGACTTGCTCAGAATTTATGCAGATCAGAGGTGCTGAAGTCACTTTTGAATTCAGGACTTTTTGACTCCTGCCTGTATTTGGTCTCTTCTGCTCAACACACCTATCTGGTATTATGCTTTTGACCTCTGATAGTCTTATAACTCCTGAATGTTAGGAGTTCATCTAAGCTCTTCGATTCTACTGAAAATTTTAGCTGTTAAACTTGTTTTATCTCTCTCTATACCTCCCCCTGACTATATAAGATCCCCCTGTTCCAGCAATACTGATCAAACCAGGCTAACTAGGCTTAGTTCTAATCCTTATTGTCCACTCCCATATTGTCCTTTTCCACAATGCAAATGAATATGAGGAATTTATAGGGTGATAAAGAGGCAGCCTTAAAGATTATTAAGTGAGTTGATGGACAATTTCTCTGGTCTCTCTACACCACCCTTCCTCCCTCTTCCTTTCTTTACTTCTCTGTCTGCCTCTCTATCTTCTCGTCACAAATATTGGCTGAACAAATGTCGTACACTAAGTACTTTGCTAAGGACAGAATATACAGTGGTGAACGAAACCAGGCGATTTCTATTTATCTGGACCTTACAGGTGAACGATCAGTAGTAGGCATAGGTTGAAGCTGTGTTTCCACCCTGGGGCAAAGGTGAAAATCCATAAGAGACCAATGAAGAAGAGAAAGAGCCCAGGTCTCCAATGGAATATTCTATTAGTACTGGAGCCAGTCTACAACTCTTAGATTTCCTAAGGATATGTCCACACAATCATTGCAAAAAAAACAGAGATCTGAGGATTGCTCCACGGATCCTCATTACCTTCAGGTAGCAATGTCACTTTGGGCTGGAGTGACCTTATATTGGAGACCCCATTCCAACAGAAACTTTCAACTCTCCACCTTTCTTGGCCATGACCCAGACTACACAGACATGTCAGCTGAGGGAAAGCCTACCCGTCCGAGGACTCTGCCCTTTAGCATGCCTACGGGTAGGGAGCCAGAACATTTGACGGAAGAAAGAAATCCATCCAAGACCTTAAAAGTGTAGGTACTTAAAAAAAAAAATTCTGAGAACAAGTTAGAGCCAAACTGATTAAATGACTAAGCAAGCATTGAGTGTCTTCAAGGTGTGAATGGAACCAACTGAAACAGTATTTGCCCCCTGCCTCCCCTCCCCTTAAGTCTCCCCAATGGTAACATCCACTCTGACTATGAGAGCACCATTGAAGGCAAGTTATTTGTGGTTATATATAATTGGTCAGCAACCATAACTTTTATTCTGATTTAGTCTTGGTGCCAAGACTTAATCAGACCGTTAAAGACCCTCATCTTCTGAAACTGTGGAACGAAGACCAAACCGAACATGAAAATAGTCTCCACACCAGCTTCCATTTGCTTTCAAAACGAATCTCTATCCTTTGTTCACTTTTCCCCCATTAACTTACCACAGGGCCAAGTGCAATGTAATCATTGTAATAATTCTACTGTCAAAGTGACATCATTGCAGTCAACACTATCTTTGATGTTAAACCATCCACTGTATGTGGTTTTATCCCTTTAATGCAGGCAAGACCTCTATTGCTAGAGGAGAAACTTCAAGAGAAGAATAATATGAATTTGTGGGACAGTAAGTGAATTCTGGGAAGAATTCTGAGTGGGAACGGGGGTGGGGCTTGCAAGACTTGTGAAGCAGAGAGGCTAGCTTCCTGAGTCTTTGATGAGCTGAAATTCACATCTTTATAACCTGTGTCTGTTTGTGATAGTTGTTCCTTCTGGAATGGTGTTAGACAAATTTTTGTTCCCCCATGACAACATTTCAACCTTTCAGTTAATTGAATACAGATCCCATGCCCTCTTTTCCTTTCCCTGTGTTTTCTGTTCCTCAGCTTGAACACTTTCCATTCTTTCAACTGTTTCTGATATGGCATTTTGGCAGAAGGAAACATGGGTGGAAAATATTGTGTGAATAAGTACTCCGTGTACACTTCAGTAAATGGCAACTCTCTCTCTAACCTGTAAGCCAAACATTCTGACACCAGATCAGAGCACACTTGAAGTGGCATGTCAGCATTCCAAACCTCCTGCCTGTGAGGGGAAATAAGAAAAACGGGACCAAAATATTTTTGCCCAGTTAATTAAGAAATGTTTTCTTTCATCAATTCTCATATGGAACTGACATATTTTTGTCACTCCTTAGAATGATTTGAAGTTTTATATTTTAGCCTTTTAATAAACTTTTCCTTTTCGTTTGAAATTATTTTAGTATTTAAAATACAACTCTACTAATGTGTTTTAGAACCTCATGGTATTTTTATTTATTTTATTTTCTGAAACAAAAATAAGCAACTACCCTTAACAAATGTCTCTATTTTCTAAAACTGTGGAACCAAGACCAAACCAAACACTAAAATAGGCTCCACATCAGGCACAAATTAATAACTTCAATTGCATTTTTGGAACAATGTGCAGAACATACATATTGGCATTTTGTAACTTCTATTAGCTGTAAAAGTAATAGCACACCTCTACCTTTCTTTCCTGACTTGTTTAGTCTGAGACGAACCAGAGAAGAAAAGGAATAAATTTAGCCCTTGGTCCACTATTAAGTGATTTCTGAGATTAATCTTGTAATTAATCTTTTAATCTTAGACCTAAACTCCTACGTTCATGAAAGGTGAGATTAATACATATACTAATATTACTACTACTATATCAACACAGAGATAGCTGTAATGCTACTGATTGCATGAGAGTGATTTTAGTGTTACACTATCAGTTATGATGGTGCCTCTTACTTTAAGATAGATTTTCTAAAATCATGTTGAAAATGTCTTTCCAAGTTTTCTATGAAATTGTATGGTGTTAACACTTTTTAAATGTCCTCTCAAATTTTATCGATATTATTAAATATTAGAAAATAAATACTATTTAATTATTGTTATTGTACTTGCTAGAATAATATATATATTAATTAAAACAATGTTCCAGTGGAGTCTGGGAAGTTGGCAGTAATGGTGACATAATTCTTGAATCTACTTGAATCTCACAGAAGCTACATATCAAAAATGTAAGTTCCTGGTAATTATATTCACAGTGACGTACCACATAAGGACATTCTGGTTAATGACGAACTACGTATATGACCATATTCCCATAAGATTATAATATTTTATTTTTACTGTATATTTTCTCTGTTAAAATATGTTTCAATATGCAAATACTCCCCATAGTGTTACGACAACTACCCATGGTATTCAGGGCAGTAACATGCGGTACAGGTTTCTAGCCTAGAAATAATAGGCTATACCAGATGGCCTAGATGTGTAGTCGGCTATACCAGCTAGGTTTGTGTAAATACATTCTACAATATTTGCACAATGACCTGATTGCCTAACAATGCATTTCTTAGGACGTGTCCCTTTAGTTAAGGGACACACAACTGTACTATAAAATGATGTTTAGGTAACCCCATGAAACTCACCAAAAAATGAATTGACTGAAACACAGAGAGCTATAGAACTGACTGGTATCAACATCAGTGTGAGAAATAGGAGCTGGAGACGTAGAAAATCTGACAAACCAGAAAAGAGAAGAATCCAAAAATGGCCCTAAGGGACTCACTGGAAAGCACAGTGTGCTGATTGAATAAAAAGTGAGTTTTGCTAACTCCAGTCGTGAGTAAGTACAGAGGTATGAAGAATTCTGGGCACTGCGAACTCTCAAAACTGGCCCAACTCCCTTTGAGGAAAGATGTCTATAGTGATGAAGAGTTGTTGCGCAGAACAGAGACAATTGAGATAAAGAAAACACTAGCTCCAGATAAAGGTGGAGAGGAACAGGGCCAAGAGATGGATAACAGAAATAAAGCTGACCTATTGTATAACAACAGAAATGAGCTTTGTAAAATTAAAGAAACTATCATGAACCATGACTCTGTAAAAGTTCAAGAAAAAAGAAAACTAATTTCACATAAAAATGAGCAAGAATTTAAAAAAAAACCTAAGTGACTAACTCCCTACAGAAAACATATGCGAAAAAGGAACAAAAAAAAAGAGAAGGACTTGACCACAACAAAGACATACTCTTCCTAAATGAGGTAAGCATATTAAAAACATGACATGTAAAATGAAAGACCAACATATATTGCAATTGGAAAAATATCAGAAATGAGGTGTAACAGTTTAGGAAAGAATCCTAATAAAAGAAAAACTTCAGAAATAAAAACTAGATTAGAATGCATACAGTTGCAAACAAATACAACAGATAATGGTTTAAGAAAAATATAAAGTGAAAAATAATTTTTATAAATTAAAAAAATTGAAAGCCAGATGAAACTATTTAAGGAAAAGTAGCAAATATTGAATCTAAGCAAAGAAGATTCAGTAGATGTATAATAGCAGTCTCTGAAGAGGAAAAACAAAGCAAAGAAATAACAAATATGACCAAACATAATTGAGAAACATTTTCATAAAAATTAAAACATGCAACTTATTTTACACTAAATTATACAAAATAAAATTTAAATCACGTATCGAAAAGAAACAGCACATACCTGAAAAAAAAACTGATCCATTGCCTGACTTCAAATTATACTGCAAGGCTATTATAACTAAAACAGCATGATAGTGATACAAAAATAGAAACATTGATCAATGAAACAGAATAGAGAACCCAGAAATAAACCCACATACCTAGAACCAACTGATTTTCAATAAAGTCAACAAAAATAAACAATAGGGAAAGGACATATTATTCAATAAATGATTCTTGGAAGACTGACTAGCCATATGCAGAAGAATGAAACTGGATGCCTACCTCTTACCATATATAAAAATTAACTCAAGATGGATTAAAGACCTAAACATAAGATCTGAAGCTATAAAAATCCTAGAAGAGACAACCTAGAAGAAAACTCTTCTGAATATTGGCCTAGGCGAAAAATTTATGAGGAGGACCCCACATGTAATTGTAATAGAAACAAAAGTAGACTTGGGACTTAATCAAATGGGACTTAAACTAAAAAGCTTCTGTATAGCAAAAGTAGTAACCAATAGATCAATCTACAGACTGAGAGAAAATATTTATAAATTATAGCTACAACAAAGAATTCGCATCCCAAATCTACAAGGGACTCAAAACAACTCAACAACAGCAACAAAATAACTCCACTAAAAACTGGGCAAGGGACAGGAACATCATTTCTGAAAAAAAGAAACACAAGTGGCCAATAAACACATGAAAAAATATTCAACATCACTAACCATAAAAGATGCAAATTAAAGCCACATTGATATACCATCTTACACCAGTCAGAATGGCTTTCACTAAAAACTCAAACAACAGATGTTGGCATGGATGAGGAGAAAAAGGAACACTCATATCCTATTGGTGGAAATGTAAACTGTCTATAGAGAATTTCCAACCTCTATGGAAAGCAGTAGGGAAATATCATAAAGAGCTAAAAATAAAACTACCATTTGTCCAAGCAATTCCACTGCTGAGTCTCTAACCAGAGAAAAAGAAATCATTTTATAAAAAGTACACCTGTACTTCTATGTTGACTGCAGCACTATTTACAATAGCAGAGTCATGAAACTGACCCAAGTATTCACCAACAGTTGATTAGATGAAGAAAATGTGACATGTATGCACCATGGAATACTATGCAGCTATAAAATAAAACGAAATAATGCCTTTGCAGCAACATGGATAATCTGGATGCCACTATCCTAAGTGAACGAACACAGAAACAGAAAATCAATATTATGTGTTCTCATATATAAGTGGAAGCTAAACAAAGGATACATGTGGACATAAAGATAGAAAAAAATGACTCTTGACTTGAAATGGAGGGTTGAACATTGTCTATTGGGTACAATGTTCCATATTTGGGCCATGGGTACACTAGTGCCCAACCCCACCATTAAGTATGTAATACCAATGTAACAAACAAGCACATGTACCTGCTAAATCTAAAATAAAAACATATTTTTTAAAAAGCTAATTCTAGTAAAATTACTGGGCTTGAAAAAATATAAAAAATAAACAATCATTCTGGCATCTAGGCAGAAAGACAAAAGACTTATAAAACAAGACTATTAGACTTCTATCAGAGTTCTCAATGACATGCTTTATGCCAGAAACAAAGATATAGAATAACATATTTAAGATACTGAAGGGGAGTAAACGAACCAAAGGGTTTATGTCCACCCAAACAAACTAACTCTCATATATAAAGGCTGCACACAAACTTCCCTCACTTTCAAGAAGTCAGGTAATGTTTCCATGCACTCTTGCTGAGAAATCTACTAGAAAACAATCTTCAAAAAGTCAAATTATTTTATTTAAGATATGAAAATAAGGACTGATAGTAAACATTAAATGTATAGCTCTATTTATACCTAAAGCTTAAGAATAGTTGAAGAATGCATAATATATAATGATTGTAAGCACTGACAGTGTAGAAAAAGTATCACTATTTTCAGAAATGAGCAAAGAATGGAATAAGCTCAAAAAACTATTGAATGATTGCAGTTATCATATTGGTGGAGTAATGGATATTGTTATTCTAAGACTATTGTGTGTATCATCTGGTATAAAGCCAAGGAGTAATTATGGAATATTTCAATTATATCTTCCCCTCACTTCTTGAGAACCAGGATTACTGCTGTGAAATAAATGACAAATAGAAGTAATCTAGAAAGGTTAACCACTTATTCCTAAATGTGAATTATAATAATCCAAGTGAACTCGTAACTTTAAAAAATTATGACATTTATAAAAATTAAAATTAATTTTATGATTATATATAATATATATAACATTAGTGTATATTTGTTCTGTCCACTGAAAAGACCTAGAAATTAAAGAAACCAACAGCACGCAGATATTCATGTTGTCTACAAGTATTGGCAATTTTATTTCTTCCTTTTCAATTCTTATTGAAAAAGGAATTGCCACATTGCCACACAGAGTAAGGCCTACTATTATCAATGTCAAATAAAAATGGGAAAGTAGGCATCACTGTCCATATCTCAATCTTAGAATCATAAAAAGTTTTTAGTAAGTTACCATTAAGTATGATGTTTGCCCTAAATTTTCTGTGAGGTGGTGATTTTTCACTCATATTTTCTCTTAGCAGTATCAATGTACTTTTTGCTTTAAAAGATGATAAAATTTGCACTACTAACCTTGTCATCTCATTTCTCCAACCCTCTATTTTTGTTATACTATTCTTTGAACAATGCAAAAGTTTATAGCATTAAATTGTGCGCCATAATGCTAATTTCTACAATTATTTTGCTTTAGTTCAGATTTAAGTTGACTCATTACTAATCACCTTTTATTTATTCTGAATTCTCTATCCTTTGTTTTCCATTCATATTTGTCTCATAATTGCCTTGATTTTGTCATTATTTTTTTTCCAAAGGAGACCAATGAATGCACTATTTTTTGAGTTATTTTTACATTTGAGATGTATATATGTTGCTTTTATACATTAATTGTGATATTCTTTGGTCTGGAAATATGTCAATAAATGTTTAACAACCAGCTCTCTGAAGGAACAAAAAGGCCAGATCTTAGTATTGGCAGTTTTCTGGAGGCAAATAATCTCATCATAGCTGATTGCAAGCTATCAACATGGTGCCACTGAAAGTAGATGGAAAGAGATGCTTGGGAGCACACCATCACATAACATTATTCAGTATCAGAAAAGTAACTGCAAAATCATGCATAATCATAAATTGTAGTAAAATAATTAGGAAGTAATGAATCAAATATTTATTACATCTGTTTTTAAAAAATAATGTATTTAGTTACAAGTTTTCTGTAATTTAGTTTTAAGCAATGGCTCTGTTTAACAACTGGCTGTTAATATTCCCGAAACTTTACCAATCAGGTTTTGGAAAGCTAGTACAAGCTGGGTCCAACACCTTTGTCATACCTTATTCACTTTAGAACGATGCTAACAATGTGCTTTTATATTCATGCATTAAATATTGCTGTGGAAACTTCTGAAGCTAACTTTTTGCAACATGACAACTGAACTGATCAACTTTGTCCCATTTCGTACTTAAAGCACATACAAATTTTGGATAAAATGGCAAATGTTAAATAAATCAAAATAAGACAAGATAAATCTCCACATGTGAGAAAGGAAAAATGCAATCAATGCCACAGTAATAACTTGAAACTGATTTGGTGACAACTCTCAGGTCTTAGAGAAGGCATGGATCAGAGCTAGGTGCTGACAGTCTAAAGCCCATTCAAAGAGAAGCAGCTGAAATGGAAATGGATTAGAAAATCTCTGTCCATCATCTCAGAAAAAAAGTGAGTCTTACACCTCAGGTTTTGGATGAAGGGAAAGAAAAGTTAGTAGCAGAAAAGAAAAACTCCAGACCCACACCATTGATAGACATTTAAATTAGCTGAATTACCAGTAAATTCAGAAGCTAACCAAAAACTAGTGTGGATTATTGAAATTCCCGAGTTTCCACTGGGAACTCTCTCATGATAAACAATCATGAAACCATGTAGTAGCAACCTTTTTATAAGGCAAGATAGAATTTCAACAGAATAATTAATTCTTTCTGAAGATGAGCAAGGTATGAAAAAGAAGAAATCAATAAGAAAAAGATTTTTCAGATCCAAAGGTCCAAATAACCCAACAAAAAGAAAAATTAACAACCCAAGAACTAGAAGTAATGGAATAATATAGAAATATTCAAATAACAAAGATAAATAAAAGCACTGGATATAATTATAAGCTAACAGACCCTATGGAAAAGAATAGGTGAATTCAAAGGGGAACCAACTAGAAATCTCTAGAAATAAAAAAATAGTTCACTAGAGATTAAAAATGAATAAGTGGATTAAAAATGAGGTTAGATGCAGCTGAAAAGAAAACATATAAGGTGGAAAATGGAGTATAAAAAGTATTTTCAAAATCACATGGGACATTTATAAAAGATTTTACAACAAATACCAAAATAACCAGTACCATAAATCACTTCCTCTGGTAACAATGTAATTAAATGAGAAATAAATGTTTTAGAACTAAAACAATTTACGTAATTTTTATAGGTTTAAATAAAAGTATCAACAAAAACTGAATAGAAATTGTGAAATAGTCAGATTTGAATGACAACGAGGGTAGCACAAATGAAATGTATAAAAGTAGCTGGAGCACTGTTAGAGGGAATGAAGCACTCTGAAGACAACTATTAGAAAGGAGGCCTGTCAGTTTGCTGAGAATGATGGTTTCCAGGTTCATCCATGTCCCTACAAAGGACCCAAACTCATCGTTTCTGATGGCTGCATAATATTCCATGGTGTATATGTGCCACATTTTCCCTATCCAGTCTATCGTCGATGGGCATTTGGGTACCCCAAAATGTAAAATGCAATAAAATAAATAAATGGGAAAAAAAAAAAAAAAAAAGAAAGGAGGCCTGCAATCCAACACTCTGGGAGGCCGAGACAGGCAAATCACCTGAGGTCAGGAGTTCAAAACCAGCCTGGCCAACTTGGTGAAACCCAATCTTCACAAAAAACACAAAATTAGCTGAGTGTGGTGGTGCATGCCTGTAATCCTAGCTACTCAGGAGTCTGAGGCAGGAGAATGGATTGAACTGGGAGGCGGAGGTTGCAGTAAGCTGAGATTATGCCACTGAACTCCAAACCCCACCCGGGCCTACCAAAAAAAAAAAAAAAAAGGAAAATGAAAAAGTCAAAAAAAGAAAGGTAGAAAAGTAATGAACTAAATTTTTAATGAAATAAATTATAAGAGTACATTAAAACTAAAGAAAAGAGGAAGTTAGAATAATGAAAATCAGAGAAGATAATGAAATAGAAATGTAAAACAAGATGAACAGAATTACTGGCTTATTCTTTAAATGATCAATAAAACAGACAAAGGTCTATCAATACTGATGAAACAATCAAAATTAAGATACTAATAAACATGTTAAAAAACAAAAAGACATAAATAAACAGCAGAAACTTAAAAAATATTATGAATAACTTGAATAATCTTTAAAAGTTATATAAAATGGACAACTTATTTTATTTTAGTTTCTTAAGAAAAAAATCTAAAACTATCTCCTTTATTTTTATATTGATTACATATTAAAATGTTAAAATGGTAATATTTCAGACATACTGAGTAAAATAAAATATCAAAGCTAAATTCAGTTGTTTCTTTGAACTTTGTATAATGTAGCTGCTAGAAAAGTGTAAATTACACTGAACAACTTAAATTTTCAAATATAATTACAAAAAATATGAATTTCAGTTGATTTTAGAGATGAGTATCTTTTAAATAATAATGAATAAATAGATTATATCATCTGTTCTAGTCATAGAAGCAAATTGTTTAAAATATGAGGAAAAGCTTCCTGAAATCTTTTTATAAGTCAGATAATTCAAAACCCAAAATGGACAAGAAAAACACAAAAAATAATATTAAAATAATGATAGTAGGAGTAATAACAACTTAAAGTGATTAAACTCCAGACACTTTCAGAAGTCATTTACACATTTAAATGCTCCTCATAATAGATCCATGATGTAGGTAACATGATTGTCCTCATGTTACAGATGAGGAAACCTTGTCAGAGATATTGTGACTAATCTACTCTAAGTTACACAGATAGTACCCTGTGTACACACCCAAAAGTGAACCAGACAGTCTTGCTTGGGATCCTCTGCTCTTAATCATTCACTTCAAATTTTTTTAAAAAACATTAGCAAACCAAAGGTAACCATGGATTTTTAGCACAAAATGATAGTGTAAGGTTGGGAGAGGCATTTAGAGTATTTCTTCTTAGTCACCAATTCACATTTCTATCATGTGTAATCTCCAGTCCATTGCTAGGTGCCCGTAAGATATTATAAATTGACAGCCATATCTTCTTTCTCCCAAAACTGTTCAATCTCAGATTTGTTCCTTTTCCATCCATTTCTGTTCAGCTGTATAGGCATAATATTTGATGGTCACATCGTCCTTTTCCCACCCTCCAACCTACTTAAAACCATTCAGTGATTTTCCATTGTTTTTGATATAATGTGCAAACTCTCATCATGCCCTCCAAGCTTTGTTCACAGCTGACCTCTCCAGCCTCTTCTAGAATCATATTCTTTCTGGATTTCTGTATTTCAGCCATACTGGCCATCTAGAACTTGACCCTGTATGTTTGCTCATGCTGTTCCCTTGCCAAAATCTCCCCACTTCTCCCTTTTTCTAGCTGTCTTCCACTCTTTCTGATCTCGCCTCCATATCACTTCTCAAGGGAACTCTCCACTGAGCTTCCCAACTCCTAAGACTATGTCAGTCTCCCTTGTCTAAATTCTCATAACACTCTATGCCTCTCCTTGGTAGCATTATGTGTACGTGTAAATTCACATCTATGTGTGGGATCATTTTATTCATCTTTCTTTTCCTCCACTAGAATGAAAACTGCAGGAGAACAAGGCCCACGGCCCACATATTTTCTTTCTAGCATTGATTAAACACTAGTTAAACACCAGTGTTTAATGTAGTATTTTCACTTTGTTGGAATAATTTATGAACTATTAAGAGAGGAGAAGAAAGGAGTGGTAGGTTATTTGAAAAAGATACCTGCAATTACTCTTCTCCATGTATCCATGCCTCCTGCACCTCCTCCCATCAAGAGGTAGGGGGTACTTGTCAACCCCTTGAATCTGGGCTGGCCTTGTGATGCCCTTTCCTCAATGGAATGTAGCAGAAGCAATAATGGCATAGTACCACAGATGCTAATTACACATCTATGCCAGAAGAGATCTTGTGAATTTCTGCTGTCACTGTTGAATGATCATGACCAAGGCTAGCCTAATGGGGGATGCACAACCCCAGAGAGAAGCCCAAGCCAAGACCATCCTAGACTAGTCAGCCTGCTACCAACCTGCCAGCTGATGTCTGACACATAAGCAAAGCCAGCGGATGTCAACCAGTGGAGACTGGCCTACAAGATCAGAACTGTCCAGCTAATCCCTAGACTCAAGAGCCATATACGTGGAGTTGTTTTAAGCCACCACATTCTAAGGTAAAGAAAAAAGGAAGAAAAATGGAGAAAAAGATATAAAGGACTGTGACGTGTAAGTGGATAAATATTCAATGTTTTAGCTCCAGGAAAAAAATAGAATTCACCAAAGAGAGGTCTAGGTTCAAATTAAGGCTAGACTTAATAAAGAGCTGAATTTTCAAAGAAAAAAAAAAGAAATGGAATGAAATCCTTGCTGTGCACCATCCAATGTTATGAATAAAAGAACAACAGCATGGGATTTTGAAGCTAGAGTTTTAAATCCCAGTTTCCTTTACCAGTACTAAGTACATAGATTATGTTCCTATCTAAGTGTGTACAATGCAGCCAATAGTTACTACTCTGCCTCCTGCTTTAGGAGGGCATGGAGATGTTGATGAGACTATAGTTCTCTCACTATAAAACCTGCCAGTAAATTCTCCATTCACAAGTGAATTCTAGACTCACTTACTGCTCATATTGGGGCTGACATTTCTCTAATGGGTGTCCCCTGTGCCCATGGGACCACAGATTATCTCTAGACTGTACCTCAGGTATTCACTGACATGAATTATCACAGTGTTCCTAGTCAGCTGAGATTGCAGCCTGACCTTGAGTTTATTCTCTCTGGATAGGACTCTCACTCCTATCTGGCTCTTTCAAGCAGTCCTTATATGGATGAGATTTTGAGCCTCATTGCACATGAATTGCAATCCTTATTCTCACTTCAATGTATTTAGCCTTCCCTGAGTTAGATACCAGCACCATCTTAGCTGTGAACCTAGACTCTACTCAAATATGTCACTCATAATTCAGCTGGATCCTTTGAACAAGAAAGTTAGACCCAACTGATGTTTATTACCCTGGAACAGACACGATTATTGGGATTTTCTCTTGCCACCCTTTGGAGTCCAGCCCCACATCCAATCTGTTCCCATAACCCCACCTCTGATAATCACTAATAGAACTTTGAGTCTCTTCCTATAGTCATAAGGCCCTAGCACATTTCATGAGGAGGTCCCCAAGGGTTAAACCAGGGACATTGTTTAAAAATATATAAATTATAAAGTACTTTACAAGGACTTAGTGTTATCATAATTACCTCATGACTATCCAGTTCTTGCTGACAGAGATGGTGCTATGCAGAGGAATGTCTTGAGCAGGAGACTGGACATCTAAGAGCCTTCCATGTTCAATCATCCAAAGTCCTGCAGATGCACTGGATTCCATTTTAAAATTGACAGAACATATGCAAATTAGGCAAACTCCTATTTTTGACGTGAATTTCAATTATTGTTTGATTTAAACATTTTTACCACACACTCAATCTAATGGTAGCAATAAAAAGATACCGTAACTAAAGTTTTGCCAGGTGGGTAGGTCTAGACTCATTAAAATAAAAATGAGCAAACAAAAATAATATTAGCAAACTCTCTACATTGCACTTGCTCTGTGTCAGCCAAGTTTCTACTCACTTATTCTCACGTCAAATTTATGAAATAAGTGCTGTGATTATCCCCATTTTACAGATGATTAAGGCAAGGCATGAAGAGGTTAAGTAGCTTACCCAAAGTCACACAGCCAGCAAATAGGAGGGCAGGAAGTAAGCCCCGAAAATGTAGTCCAGGGGTCTAGGCTCTAAAACCCTACATCCTCCATGTGGATGCACAAGTTGCTGCTTCTCAAGGGCCCCTGCCTGGTATTACAGCAATGAAATACAGCTTGGTTTCCAGGCCAACTCTCCCTGCAAGTCAGAAACTCCCATCTCTGGTTCACATGAACCTGGATTTTCCAATTGTGCTTGGCTCTGGCTCCCTGGAGAGAATGTAGCAAATTGGGAAGGCTAGAACTGTCTCCTGCCCAGTCCTGCTAATTAAACTCCTCCAACTGACACTTTTTGGCTGGTTCCAAGAGGATATTATTTTTAGCATGGGAGGGTTAAAGGGGAAGGGAAGTGTGCCAGATTCAGGTTGTTAGAGAGGGAGAAAGAGAAAGGAGCTCGGAAGGATGCATTATGATTACGACTCCTTTTAATAAGAAGATGGAGAAAATTGGGAGTCTGGGCCAGTCTCAAGGACTTAAGGAAGCCTCCTAAACTCTGTCAACCTCCTTAATGATTCTGCCACATTTAAATGGGTGGAATATTTCTCTACTCGCACAGTCCCGATGGGACTGCAATTGCAGATTTTAGAAGTATCCAGTGTATTTTATTATTATTACTATTATTACTATTTCCTGGAATGAAAAGAAGAGTGATGCTTTGCAGGCTGGGGTGAAAGGAGCATTCCATCTTCCCCACTCCTTTTTCTTGCAAGGCTCTTTGACAGCCCCACCCTGGCCTGCCCTTAGAGGTAATAAATGATGTACTAACATGACCCTGATTAGGAAGCTGGGAGGTTAACCTGCAGGGCTCCTTCTGATAAAGACCAGGCCAGACCATGCACAGCTCAGCCGATTGATAAACTCTGGGCCTGTATAACCACAGGAACCCATCTGAGACACAGAGTGTGCACTTCTGCCTCCCAGGACTCCATCTATCTACGTCAGTTTCACACATCCACGAGTTGCCTCCTTTTTCCTTCTCCCCTCCCTCTCTGCTTCTGTTCCAGTGATTAAAGATGCAAGATCCCTAGCTATTTACCAGCAGTTCTGTAAGCTGTCGAAACCCAGGCGGCTCAGCCCTGTTAAGCTGAAGCATAAAACCTTGCAGCCCTGTGATATAAACCATGAAATCCTTAAAACTCAATTCACAGGAAAAAGAACTTTTTTGTGGACCTGCTTTTCATGTGATTAATAGATGTCATTGTTTAGTCTGACAGCAAAGGCTCCATTGTGTGACAAGCTAACAGTTTTTCTCCTGGACAGAGCAAAGAGAGAAAATACCCATGATACTGGGAAGATCATTTTTCTCCGGACTCAATGCATTGCCATTTTTTAAGAGCACACTGAGGGAAATTTCAGCATATGCAATAAACATATACCGTAGAACTGAATTAATCTGCTTGTACTGAAGGCAACTAATGTGTATTATAAGGGCGACTAGTAATTAAGTGTGCTAATTGAGAGGAGGTAAGAGCTGGACTTGGATTTGAATTTCTGTTCACCCACTTACTGCCTAAATGACCTTAGGCAAGTGGTGTCACCCTTTAAGACATAGATCCATCCTTGTAAAATGGGATTCATAACAGTTACTTCATAGAGTTGTATGCAGGATGCCATGAGATGATGCTGTTAATGCTCTCAGCACAGTGCCTGGTGCAGAATGAGTCCTTCGCCAATATTGGCTGTTGTTATTAAGTCATCTATGAACATGAAGAACAGGGAGAGACCTGGGGCAAGACCAAATCCTCAGTATCATCTTCGGCATGAAGTAGGTTTTACTTTTCAAACCTCAGTAAACTGGCAGCTTCTAATAATCAATGGGTACAAAAGAGGTAACAGTTGTTATCAGTCCAGAGCAATTGCGCGTTGTAATACCAAACTCCTCCTTCAGTTAGCAACTGCTTATTTAAAATACGCTCCCCAAAAAGTAAATAATAAATTCATTATGGAGACACTTTGTAGAGATGGTAAAAACTTGGATTTTAATACTGGAGTTGATTAATATGCAATACATTTTACAGGAAACTATAAATAAGGGTCTTACTCATTTGATGCCTCCTAAGAGAATGGGAAAAATGCTTTGACTTGAACATTTTAAGTGATGCTAAATCAAACACATAGTGACCCTTAATCTGGGATAATTTTGCCCACCCACCCGTTCTCCTGGCACATTTGACAATATTTGGAGACATTTTTAGTTATCACAACTAGGATGAGGGGAATTCCTACTGATATCTAGTGGGCAGAGGCCAGGGACTCTGCTAAGCATCCTATGAATATTCAGGATGGCTCCCACCACAATGCAGCATCGAACTCTAAAAGACAGTAGTGCTGAGGGTGAAAAACTCTGGTGTAACCAAATCTGTAGGGTGGAGGGAGGAAACTAGATACTGTAATTGAATATTTAATGAAATCTTAATATGTGAGGAAATTTACCTAGAATTTAAATTATTGCCTTGAATTAAAACCAATTTCACCTAATCACTCATTTGAGAATTATTTGTAAACATCATAGTTTCTGATTTTACTTTTGTACTTCAAAACTATTTTGCCAATTATGAAATACTGTGATCTTCCAGATTATCAATGTTTCAAAAGCTGCTCAAGGTGGTTCTTATAATTTAGGCTTTTGCAAAAGCCAAGAGAGTCAAAAAGCTCAGCTAATTCTGTCTCCATCATTCATGATGAAAACTGTTCCCAGGAGCACTTTTCCCTGTTTCCCCCAAAAAGAAAAGAAACTTGTTGCAAAGATTTCACTTAGCTTAACTTCAGTGTAAAGATTTTCATCCTCTAAATTCACCATGAGCATGGTTCCTAATCCAAGGACAGGATTTCCTCAGTGGCTGCAATGGTGTAAATCAAAAAATTCAAAAATGTAAGGAACCAGATATAGGTCCCATTCACTGTTTAGTTTTCTTTGCCTTTCATGAATACAGAATACAGCATTGCCCATCTGAGAAAGTCATTAGTGAAAGAAGAGATTTTATAATATAAATACTTCCTTGAAAATGGGGCATGTTTGCTGTTTTTGGAAAATATCAGTGTGGAAGATATAATGTTCAGTAGAGGGCAAAGCTATCAAAGCAAAAATCACACAATTCTTTGATTTCAGAGGCCCTTGCTTAGAATTTGGCACTGCCCATGCCCATTTCCCCCTCTATTCCTGTGGATCAACCAAAGCCATAACACAGCTCTGGGAGCCGAGAGAGGACTCGAGTAAAAGTAGTATTTATAAAATGTGATTTATGAGCCAGGAACTGTGCAAGGTGCTTTAGAGACAGGAGTTTCTCCAGGGGAATTTCAGAAGCCGCAACTAGGTTAGTGTAAAAACAAATTTTTAAGGGTTTGAGTAGATTCTTGTTTAAACTAACACAAGCCCAAATCCAGATTAATAAATGTACTTTTTAAAAATGTCAACACAGCCATAGAGTTACTATCTTACTGATACATTCTCCATCAGCCTATTCCCTTCTTCACAAGGCCATGATTTACCTGGGGCATGCCCTCTTAGAGGCAAGTGATTCATCTACATCTACTTATACCTATGTGTAGAAGAATACCTGATTTAGAGTAGATCCTCGTTGGTTCCTGCTGAATTATTGTATTTGAATTCCAACATAAGTGAATGTTTTACGTGCTCCCTGGAACATAGCAGTAACTATATATATTTTATTGCACTTTAGGTTCTGAGGTACATGAGCAGAACATGCAGGATTGTTGCATAGGTGCATACATGGCAATGTGGTTTGCTGCCTCCATCCCCCCGTCACCTATATCTGGCATTTCTCCCCATATTATCTCTCCCCAACCTCCCTACCCCCTGCTGTCCCTCTGCTATTCACCCCCAACAGACCCCAGTGTGTGATGCTCCCCTCCCTGTGTCCATGTGTTCTCATTGTCCAATACTCGCCTGTGAGTGAGAATATGCGGTGTTTGATTTTCTGTTCTTGTGTCAGTTTGCTGAGAATGATGGTTTCCAGATTCATCTGTATCCCTACAAAGGACATGAACTCATCATTTTTTATGGCTGCATGGTATTCCATGGTGTATATTTGCCACATTTTCCTTGTGCGGTCTATCATCAATGGGCATTTGGGTTGGTTCCAGTTCTTTGCTATTGTAAATAGAACTGCAGTGAACATACATGTGCATGTGTCTTTATAACAGAACAATTTATAATCCTTTGGATATATACCCAATAATGAGATTGCTGGGTCAAAAGGAAATTCTATTTCTAGATCCTTGAGGAATCGCCACACTGTCTTCCACAGTGGTGGAACTAATTTACACTCCCACCAACAGTGTAAAAGTGTTCCTATTTCTCCACATCCTCTCCAGCATCTATGGTCTCCAGATTTTTTAATGATCACCATTCTACCTGGCATAAGATGGTATCTTAATGTAATTTTGATTTACATTGCTCTAATGACCAGTGATGATGAGCATTTTTTCATATGTTTGTTGGCCTCATGTATGCGTTCTTTTGAAGAGTGGCTGTTCATGTCCTTCACCCACTTTTGAATGGGTTTGTTTGTTTTTATCTTGTAAATCTGTTTTAGTTCTTTATAGATTCTGGATATTAGCCCTTTGTCAGATGGGTAGATTGTAAAAGTTTTTCCCCATTCTGTTGGTTATCAGTTCACTCTAATGATTCTTTATTTTGCTGTACAGAAGCTCTGAATTTTAATTAGATCCCATTTGTCTATTTTGGTTTTTGTTGCCAATGCTTTTGGTGTTTTAGTCATGAAGTCCTTGCCTATGCTTATGTACTGAATGGTTTTGCCTAGGTTTTCTTCTAGGGTTTTTATGGTGTTAGGTCTTATGTTTAAGTCTTTAATCCATCTGAAGTTAATTTTAGTGTAAGGTTCAGGAAGGGGTCCAGTTTCTGCTTTCTGCACATGGCTAGCCAGTTTTCCCAACACCATTTATTAGACAGGGAATCCTTTCTCCATGGCTTATTTTTGTCAGGTTTGTCAAAGATCAGATGGTTGTAAGTGTGTGGTATTACCTCTGAGGCCTCTGTTCTGTTCCATTGGTCTATATCTCTGTTTTGGTACCAGTACCATGCTGTTTTGATTACTGTAGCCTTGTAGTATAGTTTGAAATCCGGTAGTGTGATGCCTCCAGCTTTGTTCTTTTTGCTTAGAATTGTCTTGGCTATGTAGGCTCTCTTTTGGTTCCATATGAAGTTTAAGGTGGTTTTTTCAAGTTCTGTGAAGAGGGTCATAGGTAGCTTGATGGGGACAACATTGAATCTATAAATTACTTTGGGCAGTATGGCCATTTTCACAATATTGATTCTTCCTAACCATAAGCATGGAATGCCTTTCCAACTGTTTATGTCCTCTCTTATTTCTTTGAGCAATGGTTTGCAGTTCTCCTTGAAGAGGTCCTTTACATCCTTTGTTAGTTGTACTCCTAGGTATTTTATTCTCTTTGTAGCAATTTTGAATAGCAGTTAGTTCTTGATTTGGCTCTCTTTAAGTCTGTTATTTGTGTGTAGGAATGCTTGTGATTTATGCACATTGATTTTGTATCCTGAGACTTTGCTGAAGTTGCTTATCAGTTTAAGGAGATTTTGGGCTGAGACAATGGGGTCTTCTAAATATACAATCATGTTGTTTGCAAATAAAGACAATTTGACTTCCTCCTTTCCTAAGTGAATATGCTTTATTTCTTTTTCTTGCCTGATTGCTCTGGCTAGAACTTCCAATACTATATTGAATAGGAGTGGTGAGAGAGGGCATCCTTATCTACTGCTAGATTTCAAAGGGAATGCTTCCAGTTTTGCCCATTCAGTATGATATTGGCTGTGGATTTGTCATAAATGGCTTTTATTATTTTGAGATACATTCTATCATCACTATCAAGTTTATTAAGAGTTTTTAGCATAAAGGGCTGTTGAATTTTGTCGAAGGCCTTCTCTACATCTATTGAGATAATCATGTGGTTTTTGTCTTTGGTTCTCTTTATGCAACAGATTACATTTATAGACTTGCATATGTTGAACCAGCCTTGCATCCCTGGGATGAAGCCTACTTGATTGTGATGGATAAGCTTTTCGATGTGCTGTTGCAATTGATTTGCCAGTATTTTATTGAAGATTTTGCATCTATGTTTGTCATGGATATTGGCCTGAAGTTTTCTTTTTTTGTTGAGTTTCTGCTGGGTTTTGGTATCAGGATGATATTGGTCTCATAAAATGATTTGGGAAGGATTCTCTCTTTTTGGATTGTTTGGAATATTTTCAGAAGGAGTGGTACCAGCTCCTCTTTGTATGTCTGGTAGAATTCAGCTGTGAACCCGTCTGGACCTGGGCTTTTTTTGGTTGGTAGGCTGTTAATTGCTGCCTCAACTTCAGCCCTTGTTATTTGTCTATTCAGGGTTTCGACTACTTCCTGGTTTAGGCTTGGGAGGGTGCAAGTGTCCAGGAATTTATCCATTTCTTCCAGGTTTACTGGTTTATGTGCATAGAGTTGTTTGTAGTAATCTCTGATGGGATCCTGTATTTCTGTGGAATTGATGGTGATATCCCCTTTATTGTTTTTTATTGCATCTATTTGATTCTTCTGTCTTTTCCTTTTTATTAATCTGGCTAGTGGTCTGTCTATTTTTTTGATCTTTTCAAAAACCTAGCTCCTGGATTTATTTTTTGAAGGGTTTTTTGTGTCTCTATCTCCTTCATTTCTGCTCTGATCTTAGTGTTTTTTGTCTTCTGCTAGCTTTTGAGTTTTTAAAATCTTGCTCATCTAGCTCTTTCAATTTTGATGATAGAGTGTCAATTTTAGATGTTTCCTTGCGTCTCATGTGGACATTTACTGCTATAAATTTTCCTCTAGACACTACTTTAAATGTGTCCCAGAGATTCGGGATGTTGTGTCTTCATTCTCATTGGCTTCAAAGAACATCTTTATATCTGCCTTCATTTCATTGTTTATCCAGTCAACATTCAAGAGCCAGTTGTTCAGTTTCCATCACGTTATGAGGTTCTGAGTTAGTTTCTTAATCCTGTGTTCTAATTTGATTGCACTGTGGTCTGAGAGACTGTTTGTTATGATTTCCTTTCTTTTGCATTTGCTGAGGAGTGATTTATTTCCAATTATGTGGTCAGTTTTAGAGTAGTTGTGATGTGGTGCTGAGAAGAATGTATATTCTGTGGACTTGGGGTGGAGAGTTCTGTAGCTGTCTATTAGGTTTGCTTAGTCCAGATCTGAGTTCAAGGCCTGGATATCCTTGTTAATTTTCTGTCTTGTTGATCTGCCTAATATTGACAGTGGAGTGTTGAAGTCTCCCACTATAATTGTATGGGAATCTAAGTCTCTTTGTAGGTCATTAAGAACTTACTTTATATATCTGGGTGCTCCTGTATTGGGTGCATATATATTTAGCATCATTAACTCTTCTTGTTGCATTGATCCTTTTACCATTATATAATGCCCTTCTTTGTCTCTTTTCATCTTTTTTGGTTTAAAGTCCATTATATCAGAGACTAGGATTGAAACTCCTGCTTTTTTTTTGCTCTCCATTTTCTTGGTAAATCTTCCTCCATCCATTTATTTTGAGCCTATGTGTGTCCTTGCAAGTGAGATGGGTTTCCTGGATCAGCACACTGATGGTTTTTGACTTTTTATCCAATTTGCCAGTCTGTGTCTTTGGATTGGGGCATTTAGTCCATTTACATTTAAGGTTAATATTGTTCTGTGTGAATTTGATCCTGCCATTTTGTTGCTATCTGATTGTTTTGCCCATTAGTTGATGCAGTTTCTTCATTGTGTTGATGCTCTTTACCATTTGGTACATTTTTGGAGTGGCTGATACTGGTTGTTCCTTTCTATGTTTAGTACTTCTTTCAGGAGCTCTTGTAATGCAGGCCTGGTGGTGACAAAATTGCTCAGCAATTGCTTGTTCATAAAGGATTTTATTTCTCCTTCACTTATGAAGCTTAGTAGGGCTGGATATGAAATTCTAGGTTGAAAGTTCTTTTCTTCGAGGTTGTTGAATATTGGCCCCGACTCTCTTCTGGCTTGCAGGATTTCTGCCGAGAGATCTGCTGTGAGCCTCATGAGCTTCCCTTTGTGGGTAACCTGACCTTTCTCTCTGCCTGCCCTTAGCATTTTTTCCTTCATTTCAACCCTGGTGAATCTGACAATTACGTGCCTTGGGGTTGCTCTTCTTGAGGAATATCTTTGTGGTGTTCTCTGTATTTTCTCAACTTGAATATTGGTCTGCCTTGCTAGGTTGGGGAAGTTCTCCTGGATAATATCCTGAAGAGTGTTTTCCAGCTTGGAATCATTCCCTCCGTCACAGTCAGGTATACCTATCAAATGTAGACTAGGTATTTTCACATAATCCCATATTTCTTGGAGGCTTTGTTCATTTATTTCCACTCTTTTTTTCTCTATTCTTGCCTTCTCATTTTATTTTATTGAGTTGATCTTCAATCTCTGATATCCTTTCTTCTGCTTGGTTGATTTGGCTATTGAAACTTGTATATGCTTCACAAAGTTCTTGTGTTGTGTTTTTCAGCTCCATGAAGTCATTTATATTCTTCTCTAAGCTGTTTATTCTCATTAGCATTTCATCAAACCTTTTTTCAAGGTTCTTGGTTTCTTTGCATTGGGTTAGAACATGTTCTTTTACCTCAGAGAAGTTTGTTATTATCCACCTTCTGAAGCCTGTTTCTGTCAATTTCATCAGACTCATTCTCTATCCAGCTTTGTTCCCTTGCTGGTGAGGTGTTGTGATCCCTTGGAGGAGGAGAGGCATTCTGGTTTTTGGAGTTTTCATCCTTTTTGCTCTGGTTTCTTCCCATCTTTGTGGATTTATCTACCAGTGGTCTTTGTAGTTGGTGACTTTCAGATGGGGTATCTGAGTGAACATCCTTTCAGTTAATGATGAAGTTATTTCTTTCTGTTTTTTAGTTTTCCTTCTAACAGTCAGGCCCCATTCCTATAGGACTGCTGGAGGTCTGCTTCAGATCCTGCTTGCCTGGGGATCACCTGTGGCGGCTGCAGAATAGTAAGGGTTGCTGCCAGTTTGTTCTTCTGTTATCTTCGTCCCAGAAGGATACCCGCCAGATATCAGCCTGAGCTGTCCTTTATGTGGTGTCTCTTTGGATGTACGAGGCTCAGGGAGCTGCTTTAGGAGACAGTCTATCCCTTATAGGAATTCAAGTGCTGATCTGTGAGCTCTGTTGTTCTGTTCAGAGCTACTGGGTGGGTACATTTAAGTCTGCTGCAGCAGAACTCATAACCACCTCTTTTCCCAGGTGCTCTGTCCTAGGAAAGTGGGGCTTTATTTATAAGTTCCTGATGTGCTGCTGCCATTTTTCAGAGATGCCCTGCCCAGCAAGGAGGTAGTCTAGTCACAATCTGCCAGCAGAGGTATTGCTGAGCTGCTGTGGGCTCTGCCCAGTTGCTGTGTGAACTTCCTTGCAGTTTTGTTTATAGAGGTATGGTTAAAACTGCCTGGGTAATGGCAGTCTGCCTCAGTAATGGTGGACTGCCTCAGTAATGGTGGACTGCCTTGGTAATGGCAGACACCCTTCCCCCCACAGAGCTGGACTGTCCTGGGTCCAGCTACACTTGCTGTGAAACTCTCAATCCAGAGCATTTCAGATTGCTGGTCTTTGTGAGGGTGGGACCTGTAGAGCCAGATCACCTGGCTCCCTGTTACAGCCCCTTTTTTTTCAGTTGAATGGGTGGCTCTGTCTTCCAGGCATTCCAGGTGCCAGTTGAAATGGCCGCCCAGATTTGTGTGAATTTTTGTGCAGAGACGGCTGAAACAGCCATGCTGGAAACACGTGTGCTTTTCAGCCTGGGAATCTCCTGGTCTGTGGGCAGTAATAACTCTTTTGGAAATGCAGTGATCACTCACCCTCTGCATTGTTCTCACTGGGAACTGTACTCCAGGGCTGTTCCTACTTGGCCATCTTGGATCCCAGTAGTAACTCTTAATATATATTATATTAAATTGAATTTACCCACAATACAGGTCTAAAAACAGCTATACCATAGAGTGAGTGCCAAAACACAAATGGACTAACCTTAAGGACAGTGCCTTAGGATGATACGTGATGAATAGAGCAGACTCACTTAATGTTTACTAGGGTGGCACTGGGACAGGGAAGAGCCTCTTAGAATGCAGAAGCTATGTATTTGCATGGAAATCCAGCCAAAGTTTGCTAGCAGTGGTGTCTCTAGTCTGAGAAACAGTGGATGATACCCACTGTGGAGCCCTGTACGCCACCTGACCAATGTGTGACCCTTAAACATGACAGCTCAGTACTCAGCAGAGAGGAATCCTGTAGGATGCAGACAAGCAGCACCTAGCACAACCAGATATGTGTGATGGGAAGCATGGCTCAGCTGATGAGTGACACAGCAGCAGGCTCAATCCTGCTGAAGAAGCAGAGGACGTAGTGTTAGGACTATTGAGACTAAACATTTCAAAAAAGAGCAAGAGCAAATGCTCTCTGCAAATCCATACAGCTTTCTGCCATGGATAAAAGTAGTAGTCAGTAGTAGAAAGCAGTAGAGCCTTCTGAAGCAGGAGATGCAAGGGAAACAGCCTATTGCTGAATGATAGGTCTCCAGAGACCACAATACTGAATCAGGAGAGACAGCACCAACAACATTCAGGTATTTGAATAATATCCTCCACATTAAAATAGAGATAAAAGTTAATGCATAGCTTTCCAGCTTCCTATGTAGTAACTCTGTAACATCTGGACGTGGCTTCCACTGAGTCTATAACAGAGACTTCAGCTGAGTGCTCAAAGGTGTACCATACACTGGCCTTCACTTCCTACCTTCTATTCCTTTTTCATTTTTTTTTTTGAGCATTTATCATGCTACTGTGTTATTTGCTAGGGCAAGAATCTACCCCATCCTAGGAGGAATGTTGGGGAAGATATATATTACTTACCAGTAGAGCATGATGATGACAATAACAATAACAGCTAACATTTATTGAGTCCCCGTGATATGCCAGGGACTCTGACAGCTGTTTAGAGCTTGGAATAACTCTATGAGGTTGGGCCCCTGGAATCAAGGTCCAATCCCTATTTGATGGGTGTTTCTTTCCAAGGTCAGAGGCCATACCTCCTTGCCCTTATGCTATCAGGGAACTGGAAGAGAGACTTATCATCAACAACATAGAAAGCGTTTCACTAAGTGCTTTTGCCTGTTCAACCTGCTTCAAATAAGCTGAATCATAAAGATTTGTATGACAGCAAGAAAATAACCATCCAAACATAATAATTAGGACAGCAAATATTTATTTCATGGTGATCTACTCACTTAATAAATATTTACTGAGCATATGCTATATGCCAGACACTGTTCTAGCCTCAGACCTGTGCAATGACCAACCGAGAAGGCCCTGCCCTCAGGGAAATCACATTGTAGTGGGAAAAAAATATGATAGGAAGATAAAAAGAAAGAATACATACATGAGATTACTTCTGATAAGTTCTGGGAAAAAAAAATAAAACACTACCAAGTGATAGAAAGTGCTTAGTTAGGGTAGCAGAGGGTAAGGCAGAGCCAATGGAGCAGGGACAATCAGGGAGCCAGTATTCAGCTGGAGGAGCCAGCCTTGCTGAGATTAGATGGAAGACCATTTTAGGAAGAGGAATAGGTAAACAGAGAGGCCCAGACGCAGAAAAACAAAGAAAGCTAGCGTGGCTCAAGTGCAGTAAGGGGACAGATGAGGACAGAGAGGTCAACAGGCAACTGATCACACAGGGTCTGGTGGGACATGCTAAGGTGTCCAAAAATGCTATGCAAGGTCTATGTAGGAGTGTGACATGGGTCTATTTATGTTTTGAAGAGATCACCCAGGGTGTCATGTGGCTGCTGTCCTAGACAGCCAAATAAAAGCTACTATTTGCCATTCTAAGGACCATCCTTTATTCATTTAACTCAGAGGCACTAACTGTGGTCAGGGCATGCTGCCAAACTCCGAGGCTGCCACGGCAAGGTGGACAGAGTCCCTACCCTCAAGTAGCTTACAGTCTCCTGAGGTTTACAATTCCACACATGGATAATTCATTCCTGGGTCTCTCCACTGAGAAAGTTCAGGAGATATTCAAGACATAGCCAGGACTCTAAGCCCAGATACAGAGTGACAGAAGGCTTTCCAGAAGGGGTGACTTCCCAATTGAGACTAGATGGCCATAAGGAGTCACACAGGGGAACTGAGGGGGTCAGGGAAAAAGGTGTTTGTGGACAAGGAAATGTCAGTGGGAACAGGAACCACAGTCCAGCAGGGCAGGTGCAGAGCTTAGGAGTGGTCAGGTAGAGGTCAGAGAGGGGACTGGCCCCTACCTGGAGAGGGCTGTGAGCCAGAGGTGGGGTGTAAGTACAGAGTGTAGCCGTCTACAAAGCAGGGCTTCAGCAAATCCTCATGCAACAGAGCTAGAAGGCAGGTTTCAGGAGAGAATTCAGACGCAGGGGAGGATAACATCAAAGGATTTCTTTGGGTAGCTGGTTTCTTTAGCATTCGAGGTGTTCTTCCCTCAACCACAGCTTTCATCCAGGCCCTCTGGCTCCCTGGCTACTGTGGAGAAGCCACTTTCTGCTTCTTAGGAACTTGAAGGTGGTTACTTTCACCAAACTGAATTTTGGTGGCTTTATGTCAAGTACCCAGATGGAGAAAGGGAAGCTGTGATTGCTGCTGCTGCTCCCAACGCTGCAGGAGAGTTGTTTGCACAACGTAATGGCTGATGCCCCATCAGCCCTTCTCCTAGTGAGCAGCACCCAGCACAACCAGATATGTGTGATGGGTGGCGTGGCTCAGCTGAATGGGTGACTCAGCAGCAGGCTGAATCCTGATGAATAGGCAGAGGAGACAGAGCTAGGACTACTGAGAATGAACATTTCAAAAGAGAGCAAGAGTATATGCTCTCTGCAAATCCCTACAGCTTTCTGCCGTTGATGAAACTAGTAGATAGGCTGTTAAGACCAGCATCAGAGCCATTCAGGCCAAGGTCAAATCCTGACTCTGCCACTTCCTAGCTCTATGATACTGAGCAAGTTGCTTAACCTTTCTATCCCTCAGTACTCTAATTTAAATTGAGTCAAAATGGTATTTAGTATGAGGTGTTAGGAGGACCCAGGAAATTAATAAATAAAAGGCCTTTAAACTAATGCATGACATATGATAAGTATTCATTAAATGTTAGCTATCATTATTACCTGCTTGCTAAGGTTTGGAGATTAAGAAATGGATAGGAGGGCCGGGCGCGGTGGCTCAAGCCTGTAATCCCAGCACTTTGGGGGGCCGAGGCGGGTGGATCACAAGGTCAAGAGATCGAGACCATCCTGGTCAACATGGTGAAACCCCGTCTCTACTAAAAATACAAAAATTAGCTGGGCATGGTGGCATGTGCCTGTAATCCCAGCTACTCATGAGGCTGAGGCAGGAGAATTGCCAGAACCGAGGAGGCGGAGGTTGCGGTGAGCCGAGATCGGGCCATTGCACTTCAGCCTGGGTAACAAGAGCGAAACTCCGTCTCAAAAAAAAAAAAGAAAAAGAAATGGACAGAGAGAGACATGTATCATTTATTGATCACCTACTTGTGTCAGGTATTTTGTGCATATTAGCTGTAAGCTTATAGAAAACATGCCTGAAAATCTTTTACTATCTTATAACAAGGTGGAGTGCATTTTTCCTAAATGTAACAAAGTGACACAAATTCTGTACTATAGACATAAGTAATGATTTCTACATAAAGATGAGGCTGCAAGTAATTTTGATTGGGGAGAGGGGGTGAAATGTGGAAGGGTACCAGGATTGCAGTGGGAAGAAATTAGCTTACAATTCGTCTGTTCTTCTTCTTAGGTCCTCTTTTAAGAACTTTTCAGCGTCACCTTCCCCACTTTCTGACACCTATCTAAATTTACATTTGGACTTCCTCTTGGTGCTTGCATTACTGGAGCCAGTGGAAACATGGATTGTAAACCTACAGAGTCCTAAAGGAAAAAGAGCACCAGCTGTGGATCCCAGACCCACCTTCCAGGTGTATGGATTTAGGCACCCCACTCAGCTCTTGGCTTTATATCTTGTCTGTACAATGTAGCATGATCATATCTACCTGATATGATTGTTAGGAGAATTAATGGTATTTACAAAGCACGTAGAACACTACACTCAGTAATGGCATTTCCCTATCTTTATTTACTTGTTTCCTTATTAATGTCTATGACTGCATGAGGCATTAAGTATGGTGCTAACCATGCCAGTAACCCCACCTAAGCAGAGAAATTTCAGGGAGCTATGTCAAATTATCCTAGCCCATTCTGCTCAATGAAACCAGAAGTAGGCACCTGCCTCCAGGGCAACCAAGCCTTGCTCTGGCTCAGAATCTCTGAAAAACTACGTGTAAAAGCCCAAATGGGGAGAAACAGACCCATAGGATTTTCTTTGAGTGGTAAATTGGATGTCCAACAGAGAATCAGGAACAGAAGTAAAAGTAGAAGAATGTGATAGTCAAAGCCACGAATAAGGAGAAATGATAGAGTGGTGAGTAAAGCCAACCAGGAGGTAGCAAAGAACCAGGCAGACACTGACGTGAGGAGATTTTAGAGGAAGTCCTGCAATGACGATTAATAGTCTCTTGCTACTGGAGTCAGCAATACCTGATTTCACAAAGCACTTGAAAGACAGGAACCCATGGTCCTTGCCCTTTCTGAGGACTGGCCATTAACTGTTCCCTAGGGTTTATGAGACCCAGCTATACTGAGATGCCCGATTCAGGCATCCCCATTCATAACCTTAGAGCAATGGTTCTCAACCAGGGGTGACTTTGTTCCCAGGGTATATTTGGCCATGTGTGGAGACAGTTTTGGCCACCATAACTGGAGATGGGGGCATACGAATAGCATCTAGTGGGTAGAGACTGAGGATGCTGCTAAACAACCTACAAAGAACAGAGTGGACCCCATGACAAAGATCTGCCCAGCCCAAATGTCAACAGTGGTGAGACTGAGAAACTCTGCCTCAAAGAGTCAACTCCACATGACCGGAAACAACTGCAGGCAGCTCTCTGCCTCTGGAAACCTAAAGAATCTAAGAAATGCCATGGTTTTTCACTTCTACCATATTAATAATTCTTGAGGGCATTTTGGGGAATGATAGATTTGCGTCCTCCACAAGTCATTGCTTGGAGCCTGTTGCAGAGTAGTCATTTAATAATACACTGAATTTGCCTTGTAATTGAAGATGAGTTTCAACTTCTGATTTAAGTTGTGTAAACAGCACACTTGGAAAGCACTCAAATCACACATAACATTTTGTATGTGCAACATACGTGGTTTATGTATAGATGAAGAGCTTGTTTTGTGCTGGTTCTTCTGTTTGAAAATTTGAAGTTTAAAATGTTGGCTGCACATCAACATATTGGGAAGGTTCACGTGACAAGCTGTACTAGGAAACTTGGAACTCAGATGTGAAAAAAAAATTGCGATATTGAGGTGTCTGTGCAATAAAGACTCCAAAAGGAAAAAAAAAAAAAAGGCAGATGGGAATCACAGATTTAAAGAAAGAACATAGACATCATTCTATAAGAATTTATCTCAGAGTAGGACTGTGGGTGATAAACCTGAAGGAGTTGTCTTAAACTAAAATATAAAGATCAGGAAACTGAAAAGAGCAAGACTTTTAAACAAAATAATATCAATGAAAGCTGTAATATAATTATCTTTAACTGTCATTTATTTAGTGCCCATAAGATTTCAGGATTCAGATTAAGTGTTGTGCATGTATCATCTGATTTAATATTAAGAAAACTCAGAGCTCTTTTTTTTCATATCTAAGGGGTCCCATAACCAGTTAGTTGTATCATCGGGTATGCAGCCTGCATTTTCATTCTAAAATTATTTTTATTTTCTAAGGTCAAGACAGGATTTTTACCCCAAATCTAAGCCTTCTCCTGCTGAAAAAAACTTGATGTGAAATTCAACCATCTCAATGTGTCTGCTAGGCCATCTCTACATGGAGGAGAAACAAGGGTCCCTATTGCCACTGCTAAATGGTCAGGAAGATGTGAAGAGCACCTTCAATATTCCTAGCTTGGCTTTAGCACTCTCTCTGACATAAATGTATTTGACTGTTTTTCCTCACAGATCAGCTACAAAACATTCATATCCAAGCTACTTTCATTGTGATGTCAGTTTTGTGAATGACATGTGGAACTAGATTGAACTAGGGATAGCTAAACGTGGAGAAAACAAGAAAAACACAGAATCAAAAAACACACCTATTACCCAAGGTAATACTTAGCCAAACTAGCCCTGAAGAACTTTATGTTTCTAGAGATTCCTACCCTTTGTAAGAAATAGTCTTGAATTCTTCTCAGCCTGTAAGGGGAAGACACGCTATTGGAAAGGTAATTTGCCCTTCATTTGTAATAAGGCCCTGAATTCTACCTGTGCTTTTCCAGATATGACTTCCAACCCCAAGTTGTCATGCTGACTGCTCCTAGCTTCCTTTGAGTTGATGGTCATATCTCATGACTCCACATTTATAAATTCAAGCCTTAGGTCAAATTCTATACTTCTGTGAAAATCTATAGAAAAACTGCCTTCTAAATGACCCGGGATTAATGTTTTAACTCTCAAATGACTGACACTTCCTGCCATATATAGACCAAAAAGAGTATTTTCTATAATTTCTTGGAATCTTATGTAGTTAGTGTGTTTATTATATCTTATTCTACTTTATTGTTAAAATATAGTGTGTAATATATAAGCTGCAATATGTTAAAATGTGTTTATAATACACTGTATTATTAAAGTTATAGTATAAAATGATGATTTTTAAAAAAAATATTGCTAGGCTTTAGGAAGAGCCTTGGCACACTGCATGCTAAAGCTATCCCACCACTTGTTTTTATAAATAAAGTTTTATTGGGATACAGCCATATTCATTCATTTACATACCATCTGTGGCTGATTTTGCACTACAATGGCAGAGTAGAGTAGTTGTAACAGAGACCATATGGCCCACTAAGCCTAAAACATTTACAATCTAGTCTGTTACAGAAAAGGTTTGCCAAACCCTACCTTAGAATAGCATAAGAACTGCTATTGGGACTCAGTTTCCTCATTAAATAAGAGGTTTCACTGAGAGATGGCTAAAATAAATATTTTTCCCCCATCTTATCATTATTTGATCAAATACAAATTTTGGGCCTCTCCTGCATTTAATAGTCCAGTAAAATGTGAAGGTCATATCCCCAAATATCCTAATATTGCTAATGGTGCTTCATGCATGCCTTAACCTCTCTAAGAACTTTGTAAAAGAATGATGCCTCTTAGGTTATGACTGTTCTATACTACTTACATCTATGCATCTGTCATGACACTTACCTCTATGCCTTAAGCCCTTTGTCCACCTCCACTGCTCTCACTCATCTCATGCCTACCTCTTCTCACCCACCCTGGTGTTGCAGCCACAAATCCTAACACTCTGGAAAGAGCCAGATGTTTCTATTTTCCAGCATGTTTACCTTATCAGTAAGCTATGTAAGCTATGTTTGGTTTGATATTGTGCCACATAAGAACAAACCCAGTGTGTGCAGCATAAATGGGTAAGCCCACTCCGTGCCTACACCTTGCTGCCACCCTGAGTCTTCTCCACGGGCGGTGCCACTAGCCTTCCAGCTCTTCTCTGTCTCGGCATCTTGTGCTTCTGGTCTTCACCTGCCATTACTGCAATATGTGGCAGTATGCAATGTGTGCATTTTGGTATTTGGACCGGCCCCTCTGACCTAGGCTTGACCTTGACGATCTGCGCACCTAGACTGGCCCTAGAGCATGGCCTCATCTGACCAAGCCTGTCTCCACTATAGCTCTGGCTCTAGTTGGCATAAGGTAAGCAGTGTGGAACCACTTAGAGGCCACTGGAAGTTGAATGCAGCTAAGCAGAGGCAGGGCCCATGAAAAAGGGAAAGGAGATGAGCTAATAGGGCAGTAACTTGACTTAGAGAATTGGCAGGTGCAATTGTTTGAGTGAACCAAAGATGTTCTGCTGAACTCTGTGCCTCTGTCCTGGCTTGAGGAAGGCAAGGGCCGTATGTATTTGAAAGACACACCTGGCAATATCTGTGCCTTTGGGGAAGGAACAGTGATGAGGTTGAGGTGGAATTGTGAGAGGCCTAAAATGCCAGACAAACACATTCCTGAAATCTTTGGCTAACTTGCATAAGAAGCATTGGATCTTCAAATTTTTACATTAAAACAAAATTCCACCCACTTACATTAATGCTTTCCTGCAGAAGTCGCACAGACTGATGATGAAGCAGGTAAACTTGGAGCCAGGCTACCTAGTTTGGAATTCAGGGTCTGTCTTTCACCAGGTATAGAAATTGGAGTTTACTTGACATCCCCGTGCCTCATTTTTCTCATTTGTAAAGCATAAATAACAGCAGTGAGTACCACATTTGGTGATCAGGTAGAGTACTAGGTCTTACGTGGTATTTGCCACAGTTGTACCCATCATTGACTTTTCACAGTGCGTAGTAATACAATAGGAACTAACAGTATCCTTGTTTTACAGATGGGAAGACCAAGGCTCAGAATATTTAAGTAACTTGTCAGAGATCAAAAAGAGAGGAAACAGCAGGATCTAGAAGCAAACTCAGATCTGCCCAACTCTCAAGCTAGGCTTTTACATATTCTGCTGTACTGACTTATTTATTGATTTTTTTTAAATGTTAGTTGTAAGAATGATTCTTTCTCTTAACTCCGTAGTTCCTGGGAGGTTTTTTTCTAGAAATCACCATCTATGGCCCGAGACATAAATGCAGATGGTAGAGGCAAAGGCTGAGGCTGGTTTGTATTCAGTTTACATCTTTCTCTTGAAGAAATCACCATGTGTAACAGATAAGCAAATCTGGGAAATTGTGGAGATCTCTTTTGATTTCTTGATTTTTAATGAAGCACTTATCATTATGTATTTTTGCTAATCTAGAGTATTTACCCTATTCATTTGTTGCTTCTCCTTTTTTATCATCTCACTCCTTTCCCTTAGTAATTTCTGACAATGCCCCCTTTGCAGAATACCAGCTATTGTTTAATGGATCCTTCATGAAGAAGAAAATCTAAACCATTCTTGTTAATAGGGAAGGCTAAAAACACGCACATGCACACACACACACACATTATACAACACTACATATATACATGTATATATAAAACACTATATATATGTATGTATTGTGTGTGCATATATACACAATAATATAGTATATGTATATGCATACATGTATGTATAACTATGTAATTGGAGAAATCTTGTGCTTTAATCTGAAAGTTGACGTGCAACATTTTGTTTTTTTGTATCCATACTCACCAAAAGCTGGTACCCATTGCAAAGATTTTGCTATTAGATGATATTGAGAACAAACAAACAAATTGTTGACTTTCACATACATAGGTCCCATTTTGGTGTTGATAAAGGAGATTGAGGGCGTAAGTTACAAACTTGGTAGACTCATTAGAGCTGATTCAAAGGGGCTAAGGCTAGGTGGGAGAGCAAAGAGAAAGGGGAAGGAGGTGAAATTAGAACATTTCTGCTTGAGTTGCCCTGGAATAACTTATTAGAGTTCTTACTTGGTGCTTGACTCTGTGCTAAGTGCTTTACATTGATTAACATGTCATGTCAACCCTTTGAGCTAGGTATTGTTATTATCCCTATTTTCAAGATAAAAAACTGAGAGTAAGAGAGGCATCATACCTTGCCCACAGCCATGTCGCTGCTTATACTTGAAGATACTGAAGCAATCTGATTCCAAGCTCACTTGATTAAACTATAAAGCTATCCTGAGGTTGGCAGCTCCTAGAACACAAATTCTCTGAAGTACAAATGTACACTTGTTGGAATCTCAGCCTAATGTGGATTAGGGCTGAACTAAATGGGTATGTAAGTGCTGCAGGAACCACATGGGAGTGTGTGCATTTCAGGAAGCCAGCAATAGCACTGATGTAAGTGTAATGCTGCACCCTGATCCAAACAATAGAGAGAGGAAAGGAGGAGGGAAGGAAGGGAGGAAGGGAGGGAGGAAGGAAGGGAAGGAGGGAGGAAGGAAGGGAGGGAGGGAGGAAGGAAGGAAGGGAGGGAGGGAGGAAGGGAGGGAGGAGGGGAGGGAGGAAGGGAGGGGAGG